>NC_091440.1:13684156-13827382 GCF_964237555.1 Oryctolagus cuniculus
AGAACTAAATGTACCATGGGCAGGTTGGGAGCAACAGGGTGTCTGGGGAGAAACCAGCCAGTTTTTCCTGCCACCACAGTATGGACTGACCACAGATTATTTTAAGAGCAGGGCTGGTTTCTGTTACTTTGAGAAGTGCTCAACTCTGTGTTCTTTAGGATAACATCTTTCTGCAATTGTATTTTTTGAGTTCTGAGATTGTGAAAGTATGTATTACCATATTTATTGTCTTTACTAAAGTTTCTCATTAAAAATAAATATGTTCACTGTTACAGTAAGTAAAACCATCCCACATTTTATAAAGAAAAATTCATCTTTAACCTTTATGTGTGCAGTGTCTTCTCACTGCCCTGATAGCTCATAGAAGCATGCACACGCAGATCTGGGTCTTTATTTATTTTTTAAAATACATTCATGATATATACATTATTCTAGTGTGTTCTGCTACTTAGAAATATTTCATGGGTATTTCTTTGGATCAGTAGATGATCTGGTTTACTCGTTCTCATAGGAAGTTTATAATCTACCTTACATGCAAACGAGCTGCATAGTACTATAACTGTGGGCATTTCACAGTTTATTGAGCCATCTCCCTATTAATGCACATTTAGATTGTTTTCATTTTTAGTCTCCACAAACAGCACAATGAGCATCATGACATTAAATACTTAAGCTCTTACTTCAATAGGAGAACTTTCCCCAAGTGGAATTTCTGGATCAAAAGTTATTATATTTTTAGTGTTTTGAATATTGCCAGGTTACTTTCCCAAAAGATATAAAATCTACATTCCTGCATTTCTGTTTCTTTGCATCCTCACCAGGGGATGAAAAATGTTACTGTACTATAATTTATAATTCTCTAATTCTTAATAGTGGTATTTTTCACATTTTCATTTTGATTTCTTCTTCTTCTTTGACTTACCTGTTCACATTCTTTGTGATTTTTTTTCCTTCTTTTGTAAAATTAAGTCTGGACACTGAAGCCAAACAGCCTAGATTAGAAGTCTGCTTAATGTTGTGAGATTTTGGGATAAGTAGGGAACTCTCATACCTTCAGTGTTTCTCTGTTTCTCTTTTTAAAGGTTTACTTATTTATTTGAAAGGCAGAGCAAGAAAGAGAGAAGGGCAGAAGGAAGGAGGGGAGAGAGAGAAAAAAATTGAGGTCTTCTATCCATTGATTCACTCCCTAAATGGCCATAATAGCTAGGTTGGGACTGGAAACTCACTCCTGTCCTCCTACATGGGAAGTAGGGGCCCAAATAATTGGACCATCTTCCACTGCCTTCCCAGGCACATTAACAGGAAACTGGATCAGAAGCAGGGTAGCAGATTTTTTTTAAAAAAATATTTATTTATTTATTTATTTGAAAGTGTAGCAGAGAGAGAGAGAGAGAGAGGGAGAGATCTTCTACCCCCTGGTTCATTCCCCAGATGCCTGCAATGGCCAGGACAGAGCCAGGCTAAAGCCAGGAGCCAGGAGCTTCGTCCAGTCTCCCACATGGGCAGCAGGGCCCATATGGTTAAGCCATGATCCACTGCTTTACCCAGGCCATTAGCATGTATCTGGGTTGGAAGTGGAGCAACCAGTACACAAACTGGCACCCATATTGGATGCTGGTGTCTCAGGCACTTACCGGCTCCACCACAGTGCCGGCCCCTGTAGCCAGATCTTGAACTAGCATTCCTATGTGGGATACACGTGTAGCAGGGGCTTAACCCAGTGTGCTACAGTGCCAGTCCCTAATGCTTTCTTTTTAATGAGCAGAGATGATAATAGAATCTGCCACCTAAGGTTAAGCAAAATTTAAATGGGTATCTAGGATAAAATCTAGCATGTAGATACTGGCTATTATCTATAAGTATTAGCCTTATTATGATTATGATTATGATTTATATTTATCTTATTCCTAGCTCGGGTGAGGACCTGTCATTTTCTTGCCTCCTAGATTTTACTTGATCATTCCTTCAGCTACTGTTTATTGGGTATCCCCTTTGTTTAGTGTATCATTCTAGGCCTTCGAGGGATGGGAAGTTCTTTAAGAAGCCAACATTTTTTTTCTTCTATATTGCAGCTGAACTTTCAGTGTAGGTAAAGTAGATTACAGACTTTTAGATTATTTTAATCCTATCTGAGATTGTCCTTTCTTTCCCATTAAAGTATCTATCTAGTGAAGAATAAGCTAGTTGGGTGTTAGCCACAACATCATGATGTAGAACACAAAGTGTATGTCTTGTCTAGTATTTGTTTTTTTACCTTTTAATATGACTGCATCCCTATTCTTTTTTTTTTTTTAAAGATTCATTTATTTATTTGAAAGTCAGAGAGGCAGAGGCAGAGAGAGAAGTCTTTTATCCAGTGGTTCACTCCATAAATGTGACCACAACAGCTGGAGCTGCACTGATCTGAAGCCAAGAGCTAGGAGCTTCTTCTGAGTATCCCATGTGGGTACAGGGGCCCAAAGATTTGGACCATCTTCTACTGCTTTCCCAGGCCATAGAAGAGAGCTGGATCGGAAGTGGAGCAGCTGGGACTTCAACTGGTGCCCATATGGGATGCCAGCACTGCAGGTGGCAGCTTTACCCACTATGCCACAGCGCCAGCCCCCTTATTTGTTCTTTTATTACATGGAGTGCGTAGTAGTTCCTGCTGTATTCATTTCTCATCTTTAGCACAGCTAACTTGAGAAAACAAGCGTCTTTCAGAAAGAAACGGGGAATCGCATCTACATTAACAATCCATTGGCTTACTTTAGTGCCTGGCATCACAGTATTTGTCTTTGCTGAAGGATTCAGCAGGCTATTCAGAAGCCGAGTGTGTGAGTATTGGTGGTGGCTTATAGCACTGCTGGTTCTGTAGGAAGCATCATGGGCAGGATGCAGTGGAAGGCAAAGTCTTTGGGCCCAGTTAAGTGGATTACAGTTGCACATCCTGGAGCTCTTTTAGTGTGAGAATGAGAAAGGTGATAGGCAAGAGGGTGTAGATTGAGGTAACCCTAGTTCCCATATGGAACCTGCCTCTTCTGGGTTTTAACCCTGTAAGCATAAGCAGGAGATTTGTCAGAATGCCCCTTCAAGCCTTCAGGCTCCCACAGGCAGCGTCAAGGTAAACCTTGCTGTGGCAAGGGACCTGAGCCTTCATCTTGTTCACCATTCTCGCTTAGCATTAGGAGGGCTAAGTAGTTTGCATGGGTAATTGATTTACTGAACATAAAGTAGAACCTGGTGTCTTAGTTAATATTCTCATGATCATTTCATTTAGCTGGACATAGACAGTTGGTTCAACATGGCCATGATACTTTGGGTCATTGAGAAGGACCTATTAGAAAACTCACATAATTGAGAAAATGCACAGAATGTTTAATTTTTCATTAGCTTGAATAGAAAGATAATAATAGATTTCATTCAGCCACCAATGGAAAGGACAAGACACCTTTTCCACCATGGCTGTCAGTTGCTAAGATATGCCTCAGGACATTGAGCAAAGTAGGAAGTCAAAAAGGCGTTCTGTTGTGATTCCATAGACTTAACTGTGAGAGTTAACAGAAAGCTCTGGCCCTGAGAACAGGATGTAGATGTAGAGACACAAGGTATGAGAAGTAATGATGTTAGAGATGACTTCTACGTTGTGAATGTCTTAGAAGTCTCTTTGTCTTCTCAAGTCCTTTATCTATAGCTTCCATCTGTGCCCTGACATGTCTGATTTCTATAATGGCTTATCTCTTTCTGTCCACTCCTCAAAATGTTGGTCCCCCGGGATTCTGCCCTTAGACTCATTTTCACACTGTCTCTCAGGAGGTTTCATCTGCTCCCAAGACTTCCGGTCCCACTTTGTGCTGATGTTCCCAAAGTCTAACTCCAGCTGTCCTCTCTGTCCCTCCAGCCTGCTCGTGTGTGTTTCAGACTGGAGATCCGACGGGCATGCCTGCACTCCATTCTGATTGTCATCTTTTCCACAAACTCACTCTTCTCAAATTATCTAAGTTAATGGCTTCTTGGTTTGGTGGGCTACCTACTCAAGATATAGGGGATTTGGTATGGACTTTGTTGGGAGACTGAGAGGCTATTGTAATAACCCAAGAAAAATACTTATAGACCTCCTTGTCTCACCTTTTTAATCCATTGCATTATCCCTACCCAAGTGATGCTTCTAAAACACAGAGCATATTGTTTTATTCCCTTACTTACATGATGCAGGATATTTTAGATTCTGAATTAATTCCCTAGTCCTTATCATACAAGTTCCAGACTCATTTGTCTTTCTTTTTCCCTTTGTGCTCAACCTTTCGGTCACAGTGAATAACTTGGCCATTGCTTAAGTGTGACTTTCCCTTTGCACCTGCATTTTCTCCTCCTAGAATGCCCTTCTCTCCGTTCCTGACCAAGTGTTGTCATCCTCAGAGTTGGGCCTTCTCCTGGGAGGTCTTTCTTGACTACTGTTCCCTAGTGCAAGTGATCTCACACTCTACCTCTTGCTTTCTTTTGTCACTCTTATTATCTGTGTGCATACTGTCTTCCCGGCTGGAGTTTGTTGGGACTTCTTGCGTTAATGTCTGTGTCCTTAGTGCCTGGCACGTAGCAAGTGCTCAAGGAATATTTATTGAATGGTTCAACATCTTGTCTACCAGGACTGCATAACTTCCTCTTTCTCACCATTCAAAATGTCTTCTTTCCTCTTCTCCTTGTAATCACAGTCTTAGACTGCACGCAGTTCGATTCTTTCTGCTATCTGGGCTCATCTCCTTTGTCAAGGTCGGTCTCAATCTGTGCATCATTTTCATTGAGCCTTGAATGCTCCTGTCCTCCTCCTGTTGGTTCTTTGAATTCTGCCCCTTCATTCAAAGTTGGTTCTACATTGCCTTACCTTTCTTTACTGTTTCATGCTCATGCTGCTGCTGCTGCTGCTGCTGCTGCTTCTTCTTCTTCTTCTTCTTCTTCTTCTTCTTCTTCTTCTTCTTCTTCTTCTTCTTCCTTCTTCCTTCTTCTTCCTTCTTCTTCCTTCTTCTTCCTTCTTCTTCCTTCTTCTTCCTTCTTCTTCCTTCTTCTTCTTCTTCTTTTTTTTTTTTTTTTTGCTTTCCTTGCATTATTTTTGACTCCATAATTGATTGTCAGCTGGGTAAGGGAGGGGATTCCATCTTCTTCTTCTTCTTTTTTTTTTTTTTTTAAGATTTATTTATTTACTTAAAGGCAGAGTTACAGAGAGGCAGAGAGAGAGAAAGGAAGGTTTTCCATCCACTGGTTCACTCCCCAGATGGCCACAATGGCCAGAGCTACACTGATCTGAAGCCAGGAGCCAGGAGCTTCTTCTGGGTCTCTCAAGTGCGTGCAGAGACCCAAGGACTCAGGCCATCTTCTACTGCTTTCCCAGGCCATAGCAGAGAGCTGGATGGGATGTGGAGCAGCCAGGACTCAAACCAACGCCCATATGGGATGCCTACACCGCAGGTATAGGCATTCCCTGCTTCTCCACAGCGCTGGCCCCAGGGATTCCATGTTAACTCCTCCCTTTCCCCCTGGACAGGATTTATACTGTGTTCAGTGTGCCTGTGTGTATAGTGTCTACTGACACAAAGCTTCCCCTCTGAGATGAGGCAGATCTGACCAACAGCCTGGCTTTTCAAAGTTGAGCAGCTTTCAGAAATATTTGGACAACTCTGTTAAACCAGGATTTTCTTCAATGTAATTTTTTTTATCTTGTTACCAGAGTACCAGAGATGCAGAAATCAAACTGAAAAGTGAAAGCAGAGTGAAGCTTTTTTACTTGGATCCTGATGCCCAGGTAAAAACTACATGAAAATTAAAAATTTAAAACAAAGTGTGGGAGAGGAGAAAACTTTGATGTGGTTATTTGTTTTTTGTATGTTTGTTTGGATTGACAAGCAATATAACAATATTGGAGATTTGAGGAAAAGAGGAAAAATAGAAGCAACCTATAATCTTATCATCATAACACAACTGTTGTGAAACTTGATATTCAATAGGTTGTTAAAAATTTAGATTTATCCAAAGACTGTTAAAAATTCTAGATTTAATCACAAAAAACTCATCATTTACCCAGTAACCATTAGAAAAGTAGCACGGATGACTGCAGATGCCCTAAGGGGCAGTGATACTTCCCTGTTTGCCCAGGCTCGGGCCCCAAATAGAAACCTGCAGTACGTGTGGGCCCACGTCTGTGTCCCCAGGAAATCCAAACCGGAGTGTGGCAGGGACTTCCAGGGCTGCCATGAGTAGTGAGCCCCTCTAAGAGCTGCCTGGAGGAGACAAAGGTTCTGCTGTATTTCTTCTCAAATATGCCCACTCTTCATGAAGTCTTTTTGATAGAACTTCTTTTCCCACGTAATTTTAATAGTAATATTTTTCTGTGTTTCTTCACAGACCTAACAACCATGTACATGCGTGTGTGTGTGTGTGTGTGTGTGTGTAGAGTTTATTCAATATTGGACAGTCTGTTTTTGTGATAAAACATACTTAACATAAAATTCTCCATTTTACCCATTTTTACATGTTCAATTCAGTGGCATTAAATACCTTATCAGTGTTATGCAACTGTTACCACCATCTATTTCCAGAATGTTTTTATCTTTCCAAGCTTAAACTGTATCAAAAAATAATTGCTCATTCGTTCTCCCTCCTTGCCCCCTGTAACCTGTACTCTACTCTCAGGCCTATGAATTTACCTGTTTTAGGAACCTCATTTACATGGACTCATACAGTGTTTGTCATTTTGTGTCTGGTTTTCAGGGTATATCTATGTTAAAGCAGAAGTGAGAATTTCTTTCCTTTTTATGACTGCATAATATTCCATTGTATGCAAATGCTTCATTTCTGTAGCCACACACATCTTGGGCTGTTCGTACCATGATAGGTCAGCTCTGTATCACCATTTGTTGAGTACATCTGTCATTGTTAAGTTGACCATCATTATCAACTATATCAAACTATTGAAACTACATGAATATTGTAAATGAGTAAATGAATGTATATAGCTTTTCCATATGTTAGGAAGTTTCCTTTGGGTACATTTATGTTAACATTTTTTGCTGGCAGCCCAACAATACAATTATAGTTTCATGTTTTCTTTTGAAGAAGCTTGACTTCTCATCAGCTGAGCCAGAAGTGAAGCCGTTTGAAGAGAAGTTTGGAAAAAGGATTCTTGTCAAGTGCAATGATTTGTCTTTTAATTTGCAATGCTGTGTTGCTGAAAATGAAGAAGGACCTACTACAAATGTAATCTTCCTTTTTAAAATTAAAGGTTTTTTTTTTTAATACTCAGAGGTTTCTGATGTGCCCATTACAGTACAGCCTGGATGTGAAATCCTGGTTCCCTGGGATCAGAGAGGGGTGGTGTTTGGATCGGAATGTGGATTTAATCTAGATTAAATCTAGTGTCCATTCTGTGGGGCACGTGTCCGGGAAGGGGGTTAAGGGTGGTGAGTTCACGGTCGGTGTTCCAGGGGACTCTTGAGGGCCAGCCCCTCGCTGTTCTGTGGAGCTTACATTAAGTAGAAAAGCACATAAAAGTAAAATAGTGCATAGGTGTTTCCTGAGATGTTTTGTAGCCTAATTCTCAGTTTGATGAAGGGCAAGACCATCTCTAGTGACTTATGCCAGCAGTTGTAATTGGGTGTCACCCCCACATCTTTGACTCTTTGACAGCAGCGTCTGTTCCGCACCCCCAGCTTGGGATCCTAGTGATCATCTGCACTGTTTTGTTTTGTTCAGGTGGAGCCTTTCTTTGTTACTCTGTCGCTCTTCGACATAAAATACAACCGAAAGATTTCTTCTGACTTCCACGTGGACCTAAACCACTTCTCAGTGCGACAGATGCTGGCCCCCTCGTCCCCGGCTCTGGTGAATGGCGGGCACAGCCCTCCCGCCTCTCAGGCTGCCTTGCACGAGGCCTCCATGCAGTATCCGAAGCAGGTGCGGAGCAGGGGCCCGGGGGTGGTGCTACTCGAGTTTGTCATGCGCGTCGGAAATGCCCAGTGCCATCTCGTTGGGCACAAGTGGGGTGACGTCGGCTGGTAGTTATACTGAGGGCAAATATAATTAGGTGTAAAAGCATGCAGAGAGGAAATCGGTTTTTGACATTTCCTGTCTTTTTTCTACAATTTTCTCTTGGTTGCCTTCCCTGTCAAAGAGGCTTTCTGAGCAGATGATGCTGACCGTTTCGGCCGTGGGCGCTTCTTCCCAGCTACACCGTTTCACTGACCGTTGCTGCTTTCGTGTTCATGGGATATGTTTAACACAGCTGTAAACTGAATTTAACTTACGGAAGAAAATTATTTGTGCCCTAGGGAATATTTTCCGTCACGTGTCCTCATCCGGATATATTTCTGGTGGCTAGAATTGAAAAAGTCCTTCAGGGAAGCATCACACATTGTGCTGAGCCATATATGAAAAGTTCAGATTCTTCTAAGGTACGAATGACTTTGATGTTTTGCGGTGATAACAATCTGATAAAAGGGCTTTCTGTCAGATACAAGTGCTGAAATAAGAAGTAGGTTTGGAAAAAATAAATGCCCGAGAGAGCACTCCTACCCACTGGGTCACACTCCAAACGCCTGCAACAACTGGCGCAGGGCAGGGTCTGAAGCCAGGAGCCGAGAATTCCATCCAGGTCTCCCCTGTGAGTGGCAGAAACCCAATGACTTGAACCATCACTGTTGCCTCCCAAGATTTGCATTGGTAGGAAGCTGGAGTCAGAAGCCAGAGCTGGGAATCAAATAGTACACATTTAAGTATCCATATAAAAATTGTGCATATTTATCAGATGCTATATGATGTTCTACTACATGCACATATTGTGCAATGTTAAATGTTTGAAGAAATAGATGTATTTACCCTGATGGGACATTGTCGCTCCCCCTCTTCGTGGAGGAGCGACACAGGACCCTGCCTAGGCTTCATATCCGAGTCACGGCACCATTATGTCGCTCCCCCTCTTCGTGGAGGAACGACACAGGACCCTGCGCTGTTCTTTTGTCTGCTCGGCCCTCCCCGGGTTTGCTGCTGGTTCTTCCCGGGTTGGCTACTATCCCTTCCACCTCCGTGGAAGGGCAGTTCCCCCCGGCCGCATTCCCCACTTCCGCAGGGGAGCGGCACACCGCCGGCCGGCTCTTCTCGGGGGCTGCACAGGTGTTCCCCTTAGATGTTCCCCTTAGATGTTCCTGGTGCATGCCGTCTCTCTCCTCCTTTATAGTCCTCCTCTGCTAACTCGGCTGCCCACACGCCGAGTACGCTGCTCTCCTCCAATCAATAGCAAGTCCTACAGTTTATTAGTTGAACTGGAGGCAGCTGTGCGGAAGCTGTTTACTTCTCTCCCAGCGCCATATTGTGGGAGAGCAGATGCATAGAATAAGTCTTAATTCCAGTAACTCAGTCTAGTCCGGATTGCTCCCCACAGGACATTATATGTTATACACATAGATTATTTTTAAAATTAATCATTTGACAAATAATTCTTTCTGTCACAGAATGTCAAGTTTACAGACACCAGAAAATAAATTTCTATAAAGTCTCAAAAAAAAGTAAGCTTGATGTATCATCTGAAAGATACAGAATACATACATTGACTCTTATATTTAACTTTGTGTCTGATTTTTTAAATGTTGTCAATTTATTATTTATTTATTTATTTGGTAGGCAGAGAGCCACACATTCAGAGATCTTGCACCTGCTGGTTCACTCCCCCAAATGTCTGTAACAGCCAGGCCTAGGCGAGATCAAAGCCAGGAACTGGGAATTCAGTCTGAATCTCCCACTTGGTTGCAGGGACCCAGGTACTTGAGCCATCACCTGCTGCCCCCCAGGGTGCATATCAGGAGGAAGCTGGGCTCTGGAGTGGAGCTGGGCCTGAAATCCAGGCACTCTAGTATAGCATGGGAGTGTCCCACGCAGCAACTTAACTGCCGTGCCAAACACTGGCCTCTGTGTCTGATTTTTAATGAAAAGCTGTCCTGTGTGTAAATAATATGTTTCATTTGGCTAGTCTGTTCTGACATCCTAAAATAATGTGTGAAGTAATTAATAGCTTAATAGTCAACTTTGTGTCCTTAAGAAGTACATGTGTTATATTCAAAGTTCTTTCAACTGTCGATGATTGGTCCTTTTTTTTTTTTTTTTTTTTTTTGACAGGCAGAGTTAGTGAGAGAGAGAGACAGAGAGAAAGGTCTTCCTTTTTCCGTTGGTCCACTCCCAAAGTAGCCGCAATGTCCAGCATGTTGTGGCCGGCGTGCTGCGCCAATCCGAAACCAGGAGCCAGGCGCTTCCTCCTGGTCTCCCATGTGGGTGCAGGGCCCAAGGACCTGGGCCATCCTCCACTGCATTCCTGGGCCATAGCAGAGAGCTGGACAGGAAGAGGAGCAACCAGGACAGAACCAGTGTCCCAACCGGGACTAGAACCTGGTGTGCCGGTGCCGCAGGCGGAGGATTAGCCTAGTGAGCCACGATGCTGGCCAGATGATTGGTCCTTTGGCTCTGGAATTAGTTGTTGGTTCATTTACATTCGTATGAGACTGGAGGCTGGGAGATACCCTTGGCTCAGACAGTCTGGCTGTCAGTGTCAGTGGTTCAGGTCCACTTGGATTTTGTTAGAATGGGCAGGATTGTGGTGGCAGAGATGATGTGATCTTAGGTAGAAAGGGGAAGCATACAAGGCATGTATTTGCTGCATTTCAAAATAGTGTTCATTTTGGGGGAAGGCCCAGATGAGGACATTCCATAGCGTTATTGAATATTAGATGTTGTCTAGTCCAGAACCCCCTTTCATATTTCAGAGGCATGCCAAGGTTTAGTTACCTGATCAGTGTTGCACAGCTAGAATGGCCACAGAGCATCTGTTACCTTCTTTTTTTAAAGATATATTTATTTATTTGAAAAGCAGAATTGCAGAGAGGCAGAAGCAGAGAGAGAGAGACAGGGAGGTCTTCCATCCGCTGGTTCATTCCCTAGATGGCTGCAACAGCCAGAGCTGCGCTGATCCGAAGCCAGGATCCAGGAGCTTCTTCCAGGTCTCCCACATGGGTGCAGGGACCCAAGGACTTGGGCCATCCTGTACTGCTTTCCCAGGCCATAGCAGAGAGCTGGATGAGAAGAGGAGCAGCTGGAAGTAGAAGCGGTGCCCATATGAGATGTCGGCACTGCAGCTGGCGGCTTTTCCCACTACGCCACAGTACTGGCCCCTGACTGTCACTGTCTAGCACATTGTGTCACCTGATAAGAATAATGATGGGAGTGCTCTTGTCCTGGCCACTTTTATAATATTTTTTAGTTTTTTTTTTTTTCTAAAAAAAACTTTTTAGCAGTCATCGGAGAGATGGCCTTGGGTACATTAACAAGGACACCCCAGAGGCTCTAACTGAGGCCTGATACATTGATTCAGAGCCTCCCCCCTCATCTCTGCAGCCACCCTTACATCACAGGTGTGTCCCGCAAGATGCAGCATGGTCGTGACAGTGCAGGTTCTGGGAGCGAGGAGACCGGGATGCTGTGCACCTCACCAGCCAGCGTACTTGTCACCTCTCTGGGCCCCAGATGTGAAGGACGGTGTTGCCGCCTGTCCCTCTTTCCTCACGGGATAATGTTAGAGTCACAAATACAGGATCCAGGAGGCAGAGCCATGGACATGAATCACTGAAAGCAGGGAAGACATCGTTATTTATTACAGCTCCAGTCAAGTAAAAGCCCATTAACCCAGGCACATCGCTTCACACACTCAGCCTCTGGGCTGATAAGTGCTGAGTAAAGTTTGGTCTCTGGAGAGAAGCTGTTTTATTTTTTTTTAAACCAAGTCTGTAAAACCTTGGATGAGAAGCTCTTTTAACTCTTATGTTTTGGTTAATAATCAACAAAGGCCTCCGATCAGATCTGTTGCCCTGCCTGTGTGTGCAGCACATTTCCAAGGCCCCTCTACACCACCAGTGTTACTTCTGCCCACCACATGCACGGTGTGCAATCTGGCAGCTGGCACTGATGCAGTACTCACATGTCACTGTGCTAAACTTCACCCAGTTTCCGGGGTCCCCTGGCAACCACAGAAGTCTGATTTTCCTTCCTTGTTTATGGACGATAGAGCTCATCCGTGTGTGCATTGTTCTTGTGTTCATTTTCCTGCCACCTTCAGAGCATTAAACTGAAGCAGGGGTTAAGGCTCAGCCACCTCACCGCAGCATAGATGTTATGGTGAGATTCCTTTCTATCAAAATTGTCAACTTTTTTTCCCGCAAATAATCTAGAACTTAATTTGGAGTTCATTTTCATTTTGGAGGAAGTATTTATGAAGTCTCTGTAGGTATTTACATTAATCAGGTTTTTCAAAAAAAAAAAAAAAAAGGAAAAAGAAAAAAAAAACCAAAAGGTGTAAACATGTCTGTCACCCTTTCACACTCTTCTGTTCTAATTTGTGCCACTGTTTAAGTCTGAGAACTGAATCCTTGTTTGTGGCATGGAAGACTGAAAGGTTTCCTAGCTTTGTGTTTTAGCTTTAAATTTTATTCAAATACTGCATTTTACGTTAAAACATACTCATTATTGTTGAAACCTACCAGTCCTGATCCTGAAAATGTTTAAGTAAAATTGGACTTCTGGCAAAGTAGGCCCTTTTCCCCTATGACTGTGTACACCTGAGACCCCCCACTAAATCACACAGAGAGGCACGAACGTACCCTAAAAAGGAAAAAAAATGAGGTAGGTCCCTTTGTAACCCAAGGTCTTCACTTTCTACACAAAGAAATTGGAGCCAGGTCAGAGTGTGACTTAGAGACAGGCGACTCCATCCTGCTATTCCTGAGTCTTTGAGGTAGCACTTCATGACCTGCTGGTGCACACACGTCACTGGAGAGCCTACCCAGGTGCAGGTTCTTACGCAGGGGCGTTGGCTTGGGGCCTAAGACTGCGTTTCCAACAACGATGCTGATGCTGCAGCTCAGCTGAGCACCTCTCCCAGAATCGATTTGACCTTTATGCATTCAAATCGTGTCCCAGCCCCTTCAGCCCGCCACTTCTGCTCTCTCAACAAGCAGCCTGCATTGCTAACAGTGCACTAGCATAGCATGGGTGAATTTAGAAAAACTTGATAGGTCAACCCACAGCAAACCGAAAGTGACCATTAGAAAGTGAAAATGGCATTAATCTTTACTTGGAAAGTAAGCATATAGCAATTAAAGAATCTTGGCCCCACCTGAGTTGGTACTAGAATATCTTAATGACAAATGCTTCTCTCCTACACTGTGGGCATCTTTACACAGTGATAGACACCAGGAGCTGTGATATCTTAGTATATTTATGAATGCCCTCATTTAAATTCTAGTGTAGGGGCCAGCACTGTGGCGCAGCTCTCTGCTATGGCCTGGGAAAGCAGTAGAAGATGGCCCAGATCCTTGGGCCCCTGCACCCATGTGGGAGACCTGGAAGAAGCTCCAGGGTCCTGGCTTCAGATCAGCCCAGCTCTGGCCACTGACCATTTGCAGAGTGAACCAGTGGGTGGAAGACCTCTACCTCTCTCTCTGTTGCTCTCTGCCTCTGTGTCTGTAACTCTGCCTTTCAAATAAAGAAATAATTTTTTAAAAATAAGTCAATAAGTAAATTTTAGTGTAGTTTTTTAGTTATTTATTTGAAAAGCAAACTGACAGAAGTAAAGGGAGGGGCAGAAAGAGGGAGAAAAGGAAGAGGGAAAGGCAGAAGAAGAGGTAGAAAGAGGGGGGAAGGGATCGATCTTCCCTCTGCTTGTTCATGCACCAAATAGCTGCAGCACCCAAGTCTGTGCCGGCTGATGCCAGGACCCAGGAGCTCCATCCTGGTCTTGCACGTGGGTGGCAGGGGTCTAAGTATTCAAGCCATATTTCACTGCCTTCCCAGATGCATTAGCAGGAAACTGGCTCAGAGGTGGAGCAGCCAAGGCTGAAGACAACGCTCCGATATGGGATGCCAGCAGTGGCTGTGGTGGCTGAACCTGCTGTACCACAATGCCAGCCCCGACTGTTAGTGTTTACTAGTAACTCAGTGGACTTATCATCAGCACGCCTCAGTCATAAAGAAGTATGAAAACCTGTGACATAGGATATTTGTTTCCTGCAAAGACCAGAGAAAAGACACCCATTTTACAAACAGTCTTCATTCAGTATTTCTTTAAGCCTCACTCCTAGAGAATGCATTTAATAGAGAACTCTGCACTTAGTGTGAATCCATCCATATCGATTACTCTAAGGTGTGCGTCTCCATACGGCTGATGCTCTGTGAGAGCTTGTTTATGAGGGTGTGATGATGACTCTAAATGGCAGTTCTGTCGGGGCATGCAGCGTCTCATGGCTTCATTCTGATGTCTTCAAGGTCGCTCAGAAGGTGCTGAAGAATGCCAAGCAGGCCTGCCAAAGACTAGGACAGTACAGGATGCCGTTTGCTTGGGCTGCAAGGTAAGGGGACACCTTTGTACCTTGTGTGTAGACAAAGACAGGCAGGCAGATATGCACGTTCTGTTTGGTGACCAGAGCCAAAGAGGATTTGAATGTGTCAAACTGAGAAATAAGCAAGCCCCATATCAGAAAAATAATTCAACAGAATCACAGAGAGCAAAGATGCTGGCCAGAGAGCTGCCGTCTGTAACTGGCAGGTGGACAGGAGTGTTGGCTGCAGAGCTGGTGTTCCAGGGACCAGCCACTTGCCTCATATTGGAAGTGGTGGCAACCACAAAGGTCTACAGTGGCCTTTATCCATGGTCTCTGCTTCTTAAGCACCAGACTGTGTATGTTGTTTCCTAAGCACAAGCCCTTTGCTGGAACTGTTTTCTATGTAAATTGAGTTAGTTGTGTTCATCCTCATTAATGTTTTCCATGTTTTTAGATAATGAGATTTCTGTTGGCTGTAGCCAATGGAATAATAATTAGTCTATGCCATTAAAACCAGAGCTAAACGGTGGATTTATTTTAGTCTTCTGGAAACTCAGTTTAAAAATGTTGCTTTGCTATTCTAGGACCTTGTTTAAGGATACATCTGGAAACCTTGACAAAAATGCCAGATTTTCTGCCGTCTACAGGCAGGACAGCAATAAGCTATCGAATGACGACATGCTCAAGTTACTTGCAGACTTTCGGAAGTGAGTTTCTTGGTCTTATTTCCATGCCTGAATACCAGAGGTTGTGTGGTGAGGATGGGAGGAGTGGGGTAGTAGTTGTGTAAATTACTCAACTCAAACCTCATTGAGGATGGAGAATGGGTGTGGAATGTTTGCTCAAGTCCTTTTGAAGGAAGAAAAGGGTTCAAAATCAGAGGAGTCGCTTGGCTAATTTGATTCTGCACAGGGTATTTAAGTGTTCCTATGGTTTAGGGATAGGGAGAGCCTAGATAGGAGGAAAGAGATAGTTGAGAACCTTTGTTCTTGGCTTCCTGATTGGGGGTTAGGGTGGAAGGAGAGAGGAGTGCTAACCATCTGAGATAAGTAGCTCCCAGGTTTGACTTGTGAGATGCAGCGACTTGTGGTACCATTAAGTGAATGGTGGGGAAAGATAGTCACATGTTACTTATTGTTTGCAGCATGGTTTTAGAGCTTTTCTTACGTTAATGAGCCTATCCATTTCCTAGAACTGCAGTAACAAAGTGCTATGAACTGGGTATTCTAAAACAACAGAGATTTATTCTCTCCTAGTTCTCTGCAGCAAAAACCCAAAATCAACACGTTGGCAGAGCCACACTGCCTCTGAAGCCTCCAGGGAGGATCCTTCCTGGCCTCTTGAAGTTTCTGGGAGCCCCAGGCATTCCTTGGCTTGTGGTAGCATCACTCAGATCTCTGCCGCTGTCTTCACATGGCTGTCTGCCTGAGTGTCTCTGTCTAAACGTTCTTATGAAAACACCAGTCATACTGGGTCAGGGCCAACTCCACTGACCTCATCCTAACTGATTGCATCTGCAAAGACTGCTTCCAAATAAGGTCACATTCATAGATGACAGGGGTTAGGACCTCACTGTATGATCTTGGAGAGCACAGTTCAGCCTACAACAGCAAGGCCAAGGGAGACTAAGCCCTGTGTCCTTTGTCACGCAGCTGGTTGTGGTGCAGGGAGTCTGGCTGGCTGTACTCTTGAGTAAAACACTCTGCTGTTTTGCTGCTCCGTCCTAACAGTCACTTCTGAGCTTGTAGACCTGATCTCCCTTCCTGGGAAGGTGGATTTGATACTTTTTCTGGGGAAATGCTGGGGATGAGAAAATGCTGAGGGTGTTAGAAGATAATGAAACAGAAACAGTATCCAGCCATGTGGAACCCCTGTCCTTAATGAATTGCTATATGAGAATCGACTGCAAATTTTCTCCCCAAACTGTACTCTGTATGTTGTTTATGTGCAAATTATTGAAGTCTATGCTTAGCATGGAGTTGGTCCTCTGTATATAAAGTCATACTAAAAGTGAACCATAATGAAGAAAGAGATGGGAGAGGGAGAGGCAGGTGGGATGGGAGCTGGGGGCGGGGGTAGTTAGGGGGAAAGAACCACTGTATTCCTAAAGTTGTATCTATGAAAAAAAGGCATTCATTAAATAAAAACTAAAAAAAAAAAAAAAAAAAAAGAAAGACTATCCAAGAACCAGGAATTAACTGTTGTATGCTACAGGGGTACCTTTTAGTCTTAACTTTGTTATTTGAAAAATACATATCAAAATAACAATTTTACCAGTGTTCCTAGGTCTCAAGAATGGCTGTTCAACTTTCTTTAACTTCACTTTTACCTTTTTCTTACTTGTTTTTCTGGTAATAGTAGAAGAGAAGTGGATTATAGAAATAGGCTCCATAAATTCAAAAAACCTAGAAATGTGTTGTATATTTATTTATTTTTAAATTATTTTTTATTTGAGAGGCAGAGTTACAGAGAGAGGGAGAGAAGGGTCTTCCATCTACAGGTTTACTCCCCAAATGGCCATCAGTGTTGTAGTGGGGCCGATCAAATGCCAGGAGCTTCTTCCTGAGACCCACAGGTCTCCCACGTGGGTGCAGGGTCCCAAGCACTTAGGCCATCTTCTGCTGCTTTCCCAGGCCATAGCAGAGAGCTGGATCAGAAGAGGAGCAGCCAGAACATGAACAAGTGCCCACAGGGGTTGCCAGTGCTGCAGGTGGAGGCTCAGCCTACTGTGCCACAGCGCCGGCTCTGAGATGTATGGTCAATACAAATCTCATGTCTATAGACAGCCTTAGCCTTCAGAATGACAGAATCCTTTACCAAGAACTTTAGAAAGGTAGAAAGGGTGCAAAGTTTTAGGTGGAGCTAGGAGACTCGTAATGACAGTGATGAGGAACTCTCAAGGTCTCTCTCAATTGTGTGTTTCTGCAGTTTTTGACTGGATTGATGTTTTCCACGTTTGGAACGTTAATGAGGAATGTGACCTCAGTGTGGCTATCAGTAAACTAATATTCTCCCCTGTGCCAGTCCAGCAAAGCAGTGGACATTCCCACTGGGCTGATTATGGATGAACCTTTCCCCAGCTCACTTAGGTAGTTAGAGAAGGGGTAGGTGAAGGATGAGGCCTGCTGTGCTGGCCTTGCGGGGTTCCTGTACCACAAGTTGCTGGTCATTGTCTGCCAGTTGTGTACCCTGGTAGGGGCAAAGGAGGTGGTCAGAAAGTGCAACTGGATCCCAGTGGTTCTGTTACCATAGAGATTCAGCCATTTGTGAATATAACACTTGTTTAGTACAGAAATTTTGAGAAATACAAAAGAATAAAAGGAAGACAAATGACTTCTAGTTTTATCTTTCATAGAGGACCATGCTGAACTTTTAGGGGGTGTTTTCTTTGTTTTTGCTTTTTGAGTTACTGTTTGAAAGAGAGGGAGAGCGAGAAAGAGAGAGAGCATGTTCTTAGCCACTGGCTCACAAATGCCTACAAAGCCCAGGGCTATGCCAGGCCAAAATCAGGATCCAGGAACTCCTTCCAAGGTCTCTCATGAGGGTGCAGGACCCACGTCTGCTTTCTCCCAGGTACTTTAGCAGGAAGCTGGGTCAGAATGCAGAGTAGCCAAAACTCAAACCAGGTACTCCAGTTGAAGATGTAGTCTTCACAGGTGGCAGCTTAGCCAGGTGCATAACAACATCTGTCCTAGTGGGTATTTTCTTTACATCTTTTTCAGTTCTGTGCAGTTCTGGTTATACTAGATATGTACTGTTTATTGGCTTGTGTAGTATTGTGAGTATTAACTCTTCTCCCAGTTTTGGACATGTATAGTGTTTCTGAATCTTTAGAATTACAAATATGAGGACACCTCAGAAAATTGGTGGAAAAATAGTCAAGAGATAAGTGCATTTTGGCACAAACATTTTTGAAATCCTTTACATAGTTTTTTTGTGGTACGCATTTTCCATGAATTTTTCAACAACTCCATATATGCATGGCTTTTGCAAATCTTTTTTTGGCACCAAAATAAGTGTATCTTTTAATTCTACTATCCATGAACTTTTTTAAATTACCTTTGTGTAACCCACAGTAAGCATCTTTAAAAAACCTTATTATAGGGTGTAGAGTATTATCATACACACAGGTACTATAGTGCCAGAAAGTAATTACTATCATTTTAAAATCTGAGTTCCAGAAACTTTCAGTCTTCCTTTATAGTTAATTCTTTTGAAAATGTAGTCACATTTAGTTAAATTGATTACCATTTTTTCTCTCAGTAGACTGCCATGCAATTCTTAATAATCATGATGTGCTCATTAGGAAAATGGATACTATATTGTTAAGGGAAGAAAATATATCTGTGTGACATCTTTTTTCAAAGAAAGTATTTTATCTATTTCTTTCTATATACAAATGAAGAAATGGACAGGCCTAAACATAGTCATACATGATATACAACAAGATACTAGTTACGGTTATCTCCAAACAATGGGTCTCTGGGTGAATTTTCATTTTTCACTTTATAGCGTTTCATCACTTTTACATGAGCTTTTTAAAAAAGCTAATATTTGCTTTTATATTCGAACTCCAAAAAAGTAAAGATTTTTACACGTGATGGAAGTTGGAACCCTGTCTCAGAAGTTACCTTCTATGCGGGTTAACTTGAGACTTCCTCATAGTGACCGTTCTTCAGGGTAACTCCAGCTCACTGTCCTGTCCTCTTCAGTGGAGGTTGCTAGTTGGGACTTCAGGTCACCAGTGCAAGCGACCTGAGCAGAAAGCCAGGCCCAGAGAGCACCGGCCTTCGTTGGTGCAGAGCATGTAGGGAGCCCAAGTGTGGGTTCTGTCCTGCACGCCATGCCTCATGCTCGTGCTCCCAATGGCCAGGAGAGACCCTGAAGCCCCCAAATAGGAATCTGATGGGAAGAGCAAACAGAAACAGCAGCGTTCGTAGAGCCCTGTCTTCGGTAAGAACCCACAGTGGCCCTGGTGTCCGTACCCTCTCCTTACAGCAGAGCCAGGGACGTGCAGGTCCCTTTCTCAGTTTTTTCTAAACCTTAACATTGCTTTCTCTCTCTCTCTCTTTCTCTCTTTCTTATCTCATGTCAGGGATCTGGCAAAGCTATTGTTTCTGCTCCCATGATTTTTTTTTTCAAAATGTCAATAATGGATGAGGCAGATTTCTGAAGCTGTTTCATTCTTTACAAAATAGCTGCCAAAGCTCATTAGCCACATTCCCCCTTTTTCTTGCGATAATTACCCAGGGATATGTTCCAAGAGTTCATAAGAAAACAGTTCTGTCAGATAGATGGTATTACTGACATACATGTTCCAAGAAATATTTTTGTAAGAAGAGAGACTTGATATTTTACATTTGACTTGCTCATGGTTTGGGGTCTTTTCTAACTTAGGCAGGAAATGAGGGTGTAAAGACAAAGTATACAAATGGAGAAATTACTTTAAAATGGAAACCTTTTTATCCTACTGCATTGGATAGTTTAATTTATAATACTACTTGGATTTTTGCATATAGTACTTAATGCATCTGTGTTTATTTGCAGTTTTATTTTCTTTGCATCCAAGTATTACATTCTTTGCCCCATTTCATTCTGGTTATGCTGAACCCAAGTCATGGGGACTACATGACTTTTCTGTAAACCCATGGTGGACCCTCATTCCACCAAGCTTTTCTGTCTGCCCACCTGTGTTCCCTATCTGCCCCTTCAAGCAATGCATAGATCACAGGTACTTACTGCATATACATTGCCCACTTTTGTCTCTCTGGGGAGGTTGTACTCATCCTTCAAAGCCCAATCTATAGCTCACTGACATGCTGGGGAACCTGGGGCAGGTCGCTTGACTTTGCTGCCTGAGTCTCTCCTCCTCCTCCTCCTCCTCCTCCTCCTCCTCCACTTCCTCCTCCTTCACTTCCTCCCCTCCTCCTCCTCCCCCCACACCACCCCCATCACATACACGCACACAGAGTTCCCATCTGCTGGTTTACTCCCCAAATGCCCATAATGGAGCCAGAGCCAGGAGCCAGGAACTTAATCCAGATCTCACAGGTGGTTGGCAGGGTGCCTGATTACTCGAACCCTTGAATCGTTGCTGCCCTTCAGGGTCAGCATCAGCAGGAGACTGCAGTCAGGAGCTGGAGGCAGCTCACGGACCCAGGCGTTCTAGAGGGATACGGGCTTCCCAAGTGGTGTCTTAACCACTAGGCCAAATGCCCTTTGCTCTCCTCTTCTAATTTTAGGGGAAGATCATTATAGCCCCTGCCTCCTAGAACTGTGGTGGGGAATAAGTGACAAGGCATGTTAGCGTGATTTCTCCCACCACCAACTTTGGTCCCATTCCTGTTCCTTCCCAGTAGAGCTAGATGCTCTGCCTTCTGGTGGAGATTTGTACATTCTCTCTGAAAGTGTCATTATATGTCATCAATAGTTGACAATGACTACTAAGGCTTTTTTTTTTTTTTTTTTGAGGACAAAAGTCATAGTTTGTAATGTGCTAAGTGTGGTGCACAAAAGCACATCCTAAGCACTTTAGAAATCCTGAATTTTCCCGTAAATAAAAGTTACATGATTTTTGCTTAAACAAAAAAAAAATCTCAATTTTTTTCAATCATATTTAAGTGTCTTTTTTAATGTGACACCAAAGCTTTTAGGGAATAAATTCTTGTACAAAATGAACCACAGAGCCAGGTATGCCTATTTTGCCAGTCACTCATTTTAATGGTCCTGCCAGTACAGGAAGTGGGGAAGGAGGCCCGAGCTGCAGAAACACTTCGGGAAGAACGCCGTCTCTGTGGGGGTGGGGCGACACCATTCCCCTTCTGCTGTGGGAATAGTTGAGGTACCGGGAACACCTGGGCAATGGGCAGAGAAACACTTTTCCTTTTCCTGAGAGGAGAGTTTGAGCTCATTGCTGCATTCACACACAGACAGGAGCCTGCCCACGTGGCAGACGTCCTACATGTATTCCTATCCATTTGTGTTGCTCACTTATTTAATTGACACAATTTCAAGATGGGTTTCCATGTTCAAGTGCTACTCTATAAGCTTTGCATAGAATACAGGTGTATAGAGAGTACTATAGGTATATATGGAATGCAGGTTTGGTTTTAGCACTAGAAACAACCATGAATCCCAGTTACGAGAGAATTTGCTGTGTAACCAAATCACCACCCCTGCTGCCTCCACTGCCACCAGCAGCACCACTTTGGAAATGCATATAAAAAAAAAGTAGAGTTTTTTGTTGTATGTGAAATTTTGATGTCCAGTAAGCTACTTCAACAAAAACTTTAAGCCCAAATTTTTTAAAAAATTTATTTTCATTTTATTGAGGGGCAGAATGAGAAACCTCCCATCTGCTGGTTCACTCCCCAAATGCCCACACGGCCAGGGTAGGGTAAGGTTGAAGCTAGGAGCCTTGAAGTCAGTCCAGGTCTCCCACATGGGTGGCTTCAGTCATCCTCTGATACCTCCCAGGGTGCACATTAGCAGGACGCTGGGTCAGACAGGGTAGCCAGGACTCACACCCATGCACTCTGATATGGACTGTCATCATCCCAAGGGATGACTTTAACTGCTGTGCCAACCATCTGCCCCCAAAGCCATAAGTATTTGAATTAAAGTTTAAGATTATTTTAAAAAACTTAGGGGTCACTTTTTGGCCTAATGGTTAAAATGTTAGTTTTAGCGGATGGCCCTGTGGCATAGCAGGTAAAGATGCTGGTTCACTCCATAAATGGACACAATAGCCAGAGCTGGGCTGATCTTAAGTCAAGAGCCAGGAGGTTCTTTCAGGTCTCCCATGTGGGTGCAGGGACCCAAGGACTCGGGCCATCTCCCACTGCTTTCCTAGGCCATAGCAGAGAGCTGGATCAAAAGTGGAGCAGCTGGGACTCAAACCAGCACCCATAGGGCATGCTGAAACAGCAGCAAGAGGGAGGGAGGTAAAGATGCAGTTTCAGCATGCCCTATGGATGCTGGTTTGAGTCCCAGCTGCTCCACTTTTGATCCAGCTCTCTGCTATGGCCTAGGAAAGCAGTGGGAGATGGCCCGAGTCCTTGGGTCCCTGCACCCACATGGGAGACCTGAAAGAACCTCTCTCTCTCTCTCTCTCTCTCTCTCTCTCTCTGCCTTTGCTTCTCTGAACACTGCCTTTCAAATAAATAAATAAATCTTAAAAAAAAAAAAAAAAAAAGATATAACCTTTAGAATTCCCACATCCTACATTGAACCTGAGTTCAATTTCTGGCTCTTGCTGCTGATTCCAGCTTCTTACTAATGCAGACCCTGGAAGGCAATGGTAATGGCTCAAGTAGCTGGGTCCCTGCCACCCACGTGGGAGACACAGATTGAGTTTCTGGCTCTTGCCTTCATTCTCCTGCCCTGCTGAAACCCATGTCCCCAACCCCTGCCATTATGGGCATTTGGGTAGTAAACTAATGGGTGATAGTGCTCATTTGCAATCTCTCTCTCTCTGTCTTAATCTCATCAAATTAATATTTAAAAAAAAAATAATCACACAAAGCTCATAAAGCCCGTGTTCTGTGTGGTATGGAGGCAGGCTCACTTCTTTGCTTGGAAGTGAGTGGACACAGTGCCTCTGTGGAAGCAACTAAAAGTAAAAGCTGTCAGCAGAGGGAGGGAACAGAATAAGAAATAAGTGTCATCAGGCACAGAAATACCCAATACATTAGAGAGATTTCTGGTGAAAATTGTGCAAGTAAAACTTGTTGCAAAGAAGTCTGCCTCCTTCCAAAATGTGTAAGTGCATGGAGTCACAGTGACTTAAAAATGACGAAGAAGATGCCTCTTCATTCACAGGTGTAAATAACTAGGAAGGGCTGAAGTGCATTTCTTTTTGTACTTATAATTAGAAGCATTGTGTGTAATGAATAGAACAGATCTAACTCAAAGAAACATATACAACTTCATAGGTGCCTCAAGATTTTGTATAATGAAATGGTTCGTGGACCGTTGCAGTGTTAAGTTGCTCAGAGGCAGAAACGCTCAGTGTTTCTCAAGGAAGCACATACCTGTGCAAACCCCCCTGGGCCTGAGGGTCAGTGCTCTGCAGAGCTGTGTGTCCAGCTGCGGGGGGCTGTGACACTGACTGTTGTCACGGACTGCTCAGCTCTTTGAAGACTGCCAGACACTCGGAGAAAATGGCTGTTGGCTTAGCAGGAGTCGCTCCTCCTGCTAAGAAGCAAGGGATCTTGGGTGTGTGAAACATCTCTCAGAATGGGCACAGAGGCCAGGTGAAGTTAGTGCTGGGCTGTACCTGCTTATCCCTTGCCAGAATCTTTTTATCTGAAGGCGGAATATGTGAACAATCGTTGACTTGTCTTTGCAACCATTCCATCTCGGGATTTCAAAGAACTGCCTTTTAAACTCAGGAGTAGACAGAAGACAGGGGAAGAGAGAAGGACTCTGAGGGGCAGAGATTCTGCAACTTGGAGCGAGAATGGGCTAGATGGAGCTGCTCGACGTAATCTGTAGTCATAAGGAAGCAGGAATGTAGAATTTTTACGGAGATCTTATGTCAGATGAGGACTATTCCAAGATATGCTGAGAAGTTACATGTGAGACTACTCAATAGATAACAGTAATATTTGAGAAATCTTAAAAGCATGAAGTAGGAACCTTTCAAAATGCAGGCAAAACCAAATGCGGAATATATTGGCCACTGAGCCTTGATGTTTCTTGGCACTGTTCAAGGAGAAATTATTAAACAGGTGGCGCATGAAGACTCATGTGGTGGCATTCTGTTTTCTAGGAATAATCGAGTCATATTGAGCGAGTCATCTAACCGCACTTCTGCTCTTTTAAATTGGGTTGCTATGCTGGTGGAGTTTAAGAAAAAAAAAAAAAACACCTGTGACAGAATCTGTTTAATATCATAATACCCTGTGAAAAACTAGAAAAGTGTTACACATGAGTGTGAAGTTGTTCAGCCCCTGGGAGTCTCCAGATGCTACCAAGTGTGATTCATGGGTCAGTGTCAGGATGGAAGTGGGCCTCTATAGGCTTGAGAAGGAACCTGTGCTTGGTGCTATTCTGTGTGATTTGCATGAGAATATAACATGCTGATTAAATGTCTTCATGATGTAAGTCAGGAATATCTATTTCATTAGATGTTAGAATCTGAATTTAGGAGAATTCTGGTCAACTAGAAGTGACTCAAGCATAAGATGAAATTTCACCAAGACAAAAATTAAGATCCTACTTTGCATTCTGAAAACATAATCATATAAATAGGGGATAGAGAGATGTAGTGTGTTAGTTAGATGTAGTGTGCATGTGAGAAAAAGATTGAGAGGTATTAGGTGATTGTGATTTAACGTGGGTCTCTAGAGTGATGTGAATATTCTAAAGTAACAGCATTTGAGCCGTAATAGTGGACAGGTAATAGTACTGAAAACTAGACAGCTTCTCCTCCCCGAGCTGGTCAGACCACACTGGGCCTGACCTAACGCAGTTCTGAGTCCAGTGATTTAAGTGTACATCCTTCTGGCATAAAAATGGCACTGGAGGAAGGTGCAGAGGTGCTGAGAAAATGGAGGATTTTTGGCTATGTGGTAGCTGTGTATACATGATTGAAACATTGAATCTAGGGCATTCAAGGAGGTGGATTTCACTGTCTTACTAGGAGGAGTATTCTGGTGTGAAAACAGCTTTCTCCAAAGTTCCCTTGATGCTAAGAGGGGTTAAAGCAGTAGCCATGCTTGTCAGGAATGTGAGTGGAGATTCTATACTAGACTGAGTCTGACCCAGGACAAACAGCACTGGGGGTTTCATCGGGTTTCCGTTCTCCACCCAGCAGTTTGCCACACACAAGAGACTAAGATGACGTTTGAGTTCTGAGTATTGATGATCCTAATCGAGTCAGGTGATTTTGGTGAGGCTGGACTGGTTCAGAATGCTTTAACCGCTTTGCTGGTACAGTGGTCTTTCCTTATCTCCAGTTTTGCTTTCTGCAATTTCAGTTACCTGTAGTGGACCAGTGCCTGAAATATTAAGTGGAAAAATTCCGGAAATAAACAATTGACACGTTTTAAATTGCACATTCTTCTGAGTAGCATGATGGGATCTCGCACTGTCTAGCTCTGTCTTTGTGGGACGTGAGTCATCCCTTTGCCCAGTGTGTCCAGCCGTATGAGCATCTCACCTGTCAGACACTCGGCAGCCATCGCCATTACCAGAGTGCTTGTGTTCAAGTAACCATTATTTTGTTTAATAATAGCACCAAAGTGCAAGAGTAGTGATGGTGACACTTTTATTACAGTATATTGTTAAATTAGTCTACTTTATTATTAGCTATAATTGTAGGTATGTGTATATAGTAAAAAGCATAGTTTTACTATCTGCAATTCCAGGAATCCACTGTGGGTCTTGGAAGAGGTTCCCATGGATAATGGGGAGTACTGTATTCTTTCTAGACCTGTGCCAAACAACCCAGTGACCAATAGCCTTGTGGGTCAGTTGAGCACTTGAAGTACAGAAGTGTAAAATACACATCTGGGTTTTTTAAAGACTTACACATTATTATTCTGATTATACACCAAAATGATAATATATTCAGTCTATTGGGTTAAATAAAATATAATGTTAAAACTAATTGTGCCTGTTTAGTTCACGTGGTTACTCGTGGCTTGCATTCTATATATCTTGGAAATGCTGCTCCAGGATTTAGAGATTAAGGTTCACCCCACTTATAAATGTTTGGTTTTCTCTTCTTTTGTTTGTAGACCTGAGAAGATGGCTAAACTTCCAGTGATTTTAGGCAATCTAGACATTACCATTGATAATGTTTCCTCAGACTTTCCTAGTAAGTGCAAATTCTGTATAATAAAGAGACAGGACTTTTGTTTGGTTGTTCCTTCAGTTTGGACTGTTTGGAATATCTTTTCAGATTATGTTAACTCATCCTACATTCCCATGAAGCAATTTGAAGCCTGCGCTAAAGTTCCAATCACATTTGAAGTGGAGGAGTTTGTCCCCTGCATCCCGAAACACACTCAGCCTTACACTGTCTACAACAATCACCTTTACGTTTATCCCAAGTACTTGAAATTCGACAGTCAAAAGACTTTTGCCAAGGTAAGTGTGAACGTTGAGGTTTCATTCCTGATGTCAAATCCTTCCTTAGGGTTTGGCTTCCCATGTTCTTTCATAAACATGTACATATTCAGACTTGTTGTTGCTTTTTTCTTACTCTTCTGTTTCTTTAAATATTACTGCAGGCCAGAAATATTGCTATTTGCATTGAATTCAAAGAATCAGATGAGGAAGATTCTCTACCCCTAAAGGTTTGTTTTCATTTTGTTTTGATATCCAGTTGCATATTCTGATTTTTCCATTTTAAGAAAACACCTGCTTGATATTGTGTGACTGAAGCAATTTGGCACATTTTAATTGACACAAACCAAACATAACATATTGTTATAACCAACCTATCACCACATATGCTGAACTTTACAGAATATATAATAACTAATTATTGCTCCTGGGCGACTGTTTTGTTTTTTTTCAGGGATGAAAGTTTCTTATACATATCCAATTCATTAATCACTTATTTTGCACAAACCATGAGCCAAGATTGTGTGGGTCCTAAGAATTTTGATGTGATTAATATTGGTGTTAGAAATAATAAAAGAAGATCAACAGATGATAAATGCTTATTGTAGTACAATAAGAATGATAGTAGTGGATTATAAATAAGTTTATTGAATGCTACTCATACCCCAGGCATTGCAGTTATGTTTGTAATGTTTTTGGTTCTCAAAAATAGTCCTTGAGTTGGGTACAGTTAAATCTTTACTTTTCGTGTAAAAAGATTGATACATAGAATTTAAATCATGGGGCCGGCGCTGTGGCGTAGTGGGTAAAGCTGTCACCTGCAGTGCCAGCATCCCATATGGGCGCCAGTTCAAGTCCTGGCTGCTTTACTTCTGATCCAGCTCTCTGCTGTTGCCTGGGAAAGAAGTAGGGGATGGCCCAAGTCCTTGGGCCCCTGTACCCGCGTGGGAGACCCAGAAGAAGCTCCTGGCTCCTGACTTTGGATTGGTGCAGCTCCGGCCGTTGTGGCCATCTGGGGAATGAACCCGTGGATGGAAGACCTCTCTTTCTCTACCTCTCCTTCTCTCTCTGTGTAACTCTGACTGACTTTCTTTCTTTCTTTCTTTTCTTTTCTTTTTTTTTTTTTTTTTTTTTTTGACAGGTAGAGTTATAGACAGTAGAGAGAGAGACAGAGAGAAAAAGGTCTTCCTTCCATTGGTTCACTCCCCAAATGGCCGCCACGGCCGACGTTGCTCCGATCAGGAGCCAGGTGCTTCTTCCTGGTCTCCCATGCGGGTGCAGTGGCCCACGCACTTGGGCCATCCTCCACTGCCTTTCTGGGCCAGAGCAGAGAGCTAGACTGGAAGAGGAGCAACCAGGACTAGAACCTGGTGCCCATATAGAATGCTGGCGCCGCAGGCGGAGGATTAACCAAGTGAGCCACGGCGCTGGCCCCAGTGTAACTCTGACTTTCAAGTAAACAAAGAAAATCTTAAAAGAAATTAAATCATGTAGAGTCATACATTAGTGAGATTCCAGCCAGATAGTTTGACTTCAGAGCCCAATTTCTTTGCTGTAAGTGTGTGAAAATAAGTTCCCAAGAAGGGGAGGAGACAGAAATACAAAAGTGAATATAATTCATGGTATAGTGGGAAAGACAGTCATGGCACATGGAAGACACTGAAATAGCTTTTGGATAAGCATAGAAAAATGCTGGAGGACACAGGGGAAGGAGTTAATGATTTGTTGAAGGATCCACAAAAACTTTTTGGTGCACACAGAAGTAAATTTCATTCAGAGAGAGCAAGCAGTTAGATGAGCAAGGTGTTGTACAGAGTCAGGACATGGAGTAGGGAAGGGCAGCAGACAAGCAGGCCTGGGGGTAAGCTGCCATCCGTCGTCCTTCCTTCCTTCTTTCCTTCCTCCCTCCCTCCCTCCCTCACCTCCCCTCGCCTCTCCTTTTTTTTTTTTTTTTTAAAGATATATTTATTTTTTTGAGAGGCGGAGTTACAGACAGAGAGAGAGGGGAAAACAGAGGTCTTCCATCTTCTGGTTCACTTTCCAAATGGCCGGAGCTGCGCTGATCTGAAGCCAGGAGCCAGGAGGTTCCTCTGAGACTCCCATGCAGGGGCAGGGGCCCAAGCACTTACACCATCTTCCACTGCTCTCCCAGGACATTAACAGGGAGCCGGCTAGGAAGTGGAGGAGCCAGGACTCAAACTGGCATGACCAATGGGATGCCAGTACCACAGGCAGAGGCTTAACCTACTACGCTGCAGCACCGGCCCCAAAACACTGCTTTCTTTACAATACAGCTGAGTTTGCCTTTGTTAACTTTATTTTAGTGCATTTATGGAAGACCTGGTGGACCAGTGTTCACAAGAAGCGCCTTTGCTGCAGTTTTACACCATCAACAAAACCCAGAATTTTATGATGAGGTAAGTGGTGTTTTATTGGAAAGATGCAATTTGACCAGTTTTATGCGCAAATCCCAATTATTTGCTTGGTAAAAGCAAAAATCAAGAGAAGCTACATAGTAGACTGAAATCATAGTGATTGAGCTGAATGTTAAAGGCATTTGTTTACATACCTCTTTTCTAATTATAAAAGTAACACATCCATTGTTAAAAAATAAAATCTCGGAAAATGCAGATAATACAGAAAAAGATGTGACTGTTATTACCATAATTAGTAATCTAGCTCTCTCTTTCAAATATATTTATTAAGTTATTTATTTGAATGGCAAAGTTATGGAGAGAGATCTTCCATCCACTGGTTCACTCCCCAAATGGCCACAACAACTGGGGTTGTGCCAAGTTGAAGCCAGGAGTCTGGAATTCCATCAGGGTCTCCCATGTGGATCGCAGGGACCCAAGTTGGGCAACTGCTCAGCCCTCTTCTGCTGCTTTCGCAGGCACATGAGCAGGGAGCTGGATCGGAAGTAGAGCAGCCAGGATTTGAGCTAGCACCCTATGGAATGCTGACGAACCTGCTGCACCACAGCCCCAGCCTTGTTTTCTTCCTGATTTATGTTGTTGTTATTTATGTATAGTTGTTGGATCTCAGAATCTTACTTTTTTGTCATTGAGTCTGCTTACATAGAGTTAGTAGTTCATTGAAAGTACTATATGAATCTTACCTTGATTTTTAAAAAGATTTATTTGAAAGGCAGAGTGACAGAGAGAGAGAGAGGGATCTTCTATGCATTGGTTCACTCCCCCAAATGCCCACTACAGCCAGGGCTGGAGCGGGCCAAACCCAGGAGCTAGGAACTCCATTTGGGTCTCCCACGTGGGCGTCAGGCACCCAAGTACTTGGGTCCTCATCCACTACCTTCCCAGACACATTGACAGGAAGCTGGATTAGAAGCTGGAACTCAAAGCAGCACTGTGATAAGGGCATCTCAAGCCATGGCTTAAACTGCTACACCGTAGTACCTGCCCCTCAGTCCTACTTTGAAATTCTCCACCCTGGCATTTCACTCCTTTGCTGTGTTAAGGGAACGTCGTAGTTACTATCATGTGTTTTCCAATTCTTTCTGGAATATTGTGTATTATGTGACACATGTGTCTGCTTTCACCAGGACTATTTGAGGTTTTGGAATATTAGCAAGAGTATTATTTTTTCTTTTTCTGCAGATTAAAATAGAGTTGCCCACGCAGCTGCATGAAAAGCACCACTTACTGTTCACCTTCTTCCACGTCAGCTGCGATAACTCGAGTAAAGGAAGCACAAAGAAAAAGGATGTTGTTGAAACACAAGGTTTGGAATGTCATTGCTTCTTGATTTTGAAAAATAATGTACATATTAAGTTCTTAAATTGCACTTTGTTTCTGTTGTATTTTGATTTTGAATTTGCATGCTTTTGTAGAGGAATTTTTAGATGAGGTTTGTAGGTAGCGTGCCTGGATTGCATAAGTAAGTTTTTATCAGGGAGAATTTTAGAATTCCAATCCCCAACAGGCTGAAGTACATTGTGGACAGTGTTCTACAAATTGTATTTAGGACCTTTGTGATGTCTTACTCTGATTGATGCTAATAGTTCTGAAAGCTCAAGACAGTTTTATATTGCCTTTCTTTCGTAAGTTTTCAAAAATTTACAATGAGTTTTTGTTTTATTTTGTTTTCAACAGTTGGATATTCCTGGCTTCCTCTCCTGAAAGATGGAAGGGTGGTGACCAACGAGCAGCACATCCCTGTCTCAGCTAACCTTCCGTCTGGCTACCTTGGCTACCAGGAGCTCGGAATGGGCAGGGTATAGGATTTTTACATTGTTTTATCCCAGATCCTTCAGAAAACATTATTGAATGTCTAAAACAAAAATAACACAACAAAAGTACACAGTATGTTTGCCTGTCCCAACATTAAAGTTATCAAGTAACTTTAGGCCCTTAGAAGTCAGTGCTGGTAACAATTATTACATTGTCAGAAATATGTAGGTATTTTGTAAGTCCTGAACTAGCAGTGCCTCAACAGGGAAATAGAGATACGGAGATACTGGATCAGTAAGTCTGTCTCCACAGTTTAGCTCTACTCGAATAAAGATGAATTCTTAGTAACATGCAAATGATTAGGAATTTTCTTCCAGCTTAATATAAGTCTAGCAAGCAAATCTCTCACCTACATGGCAGCACATTCCAAAACTTTTCTGATTTGTAAAGGCCTGAATTTTCTGACTTTTCGGTAATATTTTTAACCACCTTAAATTTTTTAGGCTTCAATTTTATAACATCTAGATAAGGACTGTTTTTTTTTTTTTTTTTTTTCAAGAATCAAGTAACTCTTTTTAAAATATTTATTTGTTTATATGAAAAGCAGAGATACAGAAATAGAAGGAGAGAGAGAGACAGAGATCTTCCATCTGTAGGTTCAAACCCCAAATGCTTGCAACAGCCAGGTGGACCAGGCCAAAGCCAGAAGCCAGGAAGTTCTTCTGGGTCTCCCATGTGGTCACAGGGGCCTAAGTACTTGGGCCATCTTCTGCTTTCCCAGGCACGTTAGCAGGGAGCTGGATCAGAAGTGGAGCAGCTGGGCTTGAACCAGCACCCATATGGGATGCCGGCACTACAGGTGGAAGCTTAGACTTCTATGCCACAGTGCCAGCCCCGGGTCTGTTCTCTTAATGTTTCTTTGTATTTTAATATTGCCAAATATGGAATCATGTTGTAGATAGTTAAAATATTCCAAAAGAAGGAAAATTCATAAAACTTTCAGTTATAATTCTTAGTTTAAAAATGAAAAAACAAATGGAAGTTTCAGAAGTTAAAACAACACAGATGATCAGCCCCTGGCTTGTGCCAGGTGTGCTTTGTGTGGTACCTTCTACCATCACTTACAGAATCCTCAATGCAAGTCTGGGTAAGATACTAGTGAAACAAGATTTTCCCATCTCAAGTGGAGAGTAACTCACATAGCTGCAACTAAACATAGAAGATAACCCAGAAAACCCAGTTTAAAAAAACGGTGTACTTAGAGGGAAGAAAGTGGGTAGAAATGAGTTCTGGCTGCCTTCCTGTGGTGGACCACAATAGACCGAGTTATCGCAGCTCTTTGGGCCTTCACCCCTAGTTAGTACCCTCAGTGAAGGTTGTGTTGGAAAGCAAAAATAGCTAATCTGTTGGCACTTTTTCCCCTCCATATTTTTTTCAGCATTATGGTCCAGAAATTAAATGGGTAGATGGAGCCAAGCCGCTGTTGAAAGTTTCTACTCATCTGGTTTCTACAGTGTACACTCAGGTACGTGCTGTCCCATTGAAACTGGCAGTGGCTGCTCTGGGTTTGCACTTTCTTTTACAGAGAAAACCCTGATATGTTATGTGAATATACCTTGATGTATAAGGTTTTTTTTTTTTTTTTGAAGAAAGAAAATGCATATATTGTACTCATATGTACTGATATGAATGGCTAGTCTGAGTGACATTTTTCAACAATTTTCCTGTTTTGTTGGGCAATTTTTATGTTGTCATTTTTATGTGACTAGTTTTATAGTCTTAAAAAATATGAATGCTGCAAGGAGTAAATATTCCTATTTCCACGGCATGTGTACTAATAGACTTTTTTCTTTTCTGCCCCTAGGATCAGCATTTACACAATTTTTTCCAGTACTGTCAGAAAACTGAATCTGGAGCCCAAGCCTTAGGGAATGAACTTGTAAAATACCTTAAGGTATCAGATGTCATGCGTAGTAGCCCCTTTGTAATGAATTTGGAGTAGGTTGGATTTTCTGTTTAGTGACCAGTGTTTTTACATCCTTGGGAATCTCTGTAAGGATGCTCCTACCTGGACTACCGCATATTGACACTTTCTTTGTGCAGGGGTTGGGGAGGTTCCTGGGGTTGCTGAGCATTGACAAGGAGGTGGGGTTTGTCTGGGAGATTTCATCTACCTCATGATTGTTGGTGGCAGCATTTTTTTTTTTTAAAGATTTTATTTATTTGAGAGGTAGAGTTACAGACAGTGAGGGAGAGACAGAGAGAAAGGTCTTCCATCTGCTGGTTCACTCCCCAAATGGCTGCAAAGGCTAGAGCTTGGCCAATCTGAAACCAGGATCCAGGAGCTTCTTCTGGGTCTCCCACAAGGGTGCAGAGGTCCAAGCGCTTGGGCCATCCTCCACTGCTTTCGCAGGCTATAGCAGAACTGGATTGGAAGAGGAGCAGCTGAGACTAGAACTGGTGTCCATATGGGTTGCCAGCAGCGCAGGTGGGGGATTAATTTACTGTGCCACAGCGCCAGCCCTGGGGGCAGCATTTTTTTAGAATAGCTGAAAGGGCATTCTAGACTGGGGACAAAATCAGAGATGTGAGGAATGGATCAAAGGGATGTTTGGTTTCAGCAAGGAAAATGAGAGAGAGATGTGTGTGTATCTATATATTCCACATTGTAGGGTCTCTCCAGCTGCTTTCCTGAGTCTGAGTCACATGTGCCTCTGGCTGCCCTTTCCTGCTTCCCTCTTCCAATTTTAAGCTCCTTTTTGATTAGGTTGAGCTCACCCAGTTTGTTCCTATCTTAATGCCAGCTGATTAGCAACCTTAATTCTCCCCTGCTGTGTAACATAGTCAGGAGTTCAAGGATTAGAACACACACATCTTGGGGGCAGACATGGTTACTGGGCGGATGCCTTCTGCCCCACCACAGTTCCCCATTCATTGCAGAGGGAGTTCTTGTATGCATCTTCGAAACAGACCAGAAATTACATTGGCTGGGTTTGCTTTTAAAAAGATAACATGAACCTTGCCATTCCATGTGTGCAGAGTCTACACGCGATGGAAGGCCACGTGATGATCGCCTTCTTGCCCACCATCCTAAACCAGCTCTTCCGCGTCCTCACCAGGGCCACCCAGGAGGAAGTGGCAGTCAACGTGACGCGGTAAGGGAGGTGGCTGGATGGAAGCTCTTCTTTTCCAGTCCTCAGCTGGAACACAGTCTATGCCTATCCGGGATGCTAGTATGTGCTGAGCATTGTGCTTACAAAAAGTCTCTCGATCCCATATGTAGGGACCCCATTAATTCCTCGTCTCCTTGTTTCCTAAGTGCCCATAGCATCACCATTGTTCTGCTGCTGTGATAATAATGAAATGTTTCCATTTTCACATTACTATTCATTGCTTTATTCATTCCTGTGGTGTGTAGGGTCATTATTCATGTGGTTGCCCAGTGCCATGAGGAAGGATTGGAAAGCCACTTGAGGTCCTATGTTAAGGTACGTAAGACAAACTGTTCTGATCATTTGCATCTGTGGCTCTCCAACTTTCCTTCTGAGGACTTGTTTTTTTACAGTTCCAGTTATCTGGGATATACTTAATACCTCTGCTTTCTGTTCTATTCCTCATAGCCAATGCTTGTACCTAAACAAGAGGAAGTATAAAGAAGGGCGGCCACTCATTTGTTTACTTAATTTCATTTCTTCAGCTACATCCTCTGAATTGGTTTTCCGAATAATGTGACTCAAATGATGTGGGAGTTTAAAGAAGAATTTCCAGTTGGTCTTGTTAGACCTCTGGTAGTTTATCATCTTCACGTTCCTCTTTTCCTTCTAAAATTCCCAGCAAAACTGCTTCATTCTCCCAAGATAGAAAAGTTAACTCTGTTCACAATCAATTTAGATGACTGAGTGGGCTATAGGCGACATCATTAGGATAAGTATCAATGAGTTTTTATTTATATACTACATTCAGTTAACATAGTGATGATGACTGTTCTAAAGTAACATAGTGATGATTACTGGTTCTGTTCAGTCTAAGACACCTTTGTGAATTGCAGTCATGTGATAGTTTGAAAAATGTTTGGATTCTTTTTGACACATTACTTGAGGTTCCTGGTACAGATGAAGCTATGGGCTGATGGCCACTGATCTGAGTCAGGTGATTCATGCATTTTGATGAATTCCTTGATGACATCGTGGGCCCCCTCTTCCTGTGACATGACAATCACCCTTCCCGCCTTCATTTCCATGTCTCTCCCTCCCACTCATGGAAGCGTACCTTGGTCCCTGATCTTTGTTCTTTGGAACCTCTGAAGCTTTCAGCCCAACATTAAAGTCTTTTTCCCTTTTCTTCCAAGTATGCTTATAAGGCTGAGCCATATGTTGCTTCTGAATATAAGACAGTGCACGAAGAGCTAACCAAATCCATGACTACCATTCTCAAGCCTTCTGCCGATTTCCTCACCAGCAACAAACTGCTTAAGGTATGTCAGGAGCCAGTGTGGCTCTTCGGTTTTATTAACGAAAAACCATAGCCTGATCAGTTCACGCTTCCTATGTGTTTTTGGAGGTGATTACTACACCGCTAAAACGAGTAACAGCATTGCTTCTCCGGTACCTGCTTTGCAAATTGTGTTAGGAAATAGAAGCTGCAAAGAGTCACTATGTTTAGAGTTGCATTGGCTGTTTAGTATTGATACACCATTATATTCAAGTCAGCATATGACACTAATTGAGAGATTACAAAGGCAGCTGTCACCAAGGGAGAGATCAGCGAGGAAAGACAGCACAAGTCATCTGCAGTGCCCCTTTTTGGGTTGCGCCATGCTGAGTGTAAGCATCCAGTTTCCCGGCAAGATGGAGCATTTATTGTTGGACTTGTGCAGGCAGAAGACATCTGCCACTCACCTCTTGAGTCTGATAATAACTTGCCAGGAGGTTCACTTACATTTGAGGGTCATATCTGCTCCCGGTCAGTAGTGCAGCTAGCCCATAGGTGTTCATGTATAACTGCTAACTTACTGCTTTTCTTAACTAGGGTCTTTTTTTTTTCCCCCTTTTAGTATTCATGGTTTTTCTTTGATGTGCTGATAAAATCCATGGCGCAGCATTTGATAGAGAACTCCAAAGTTAAGGTATGTTACTTCATGTGGAGGCTTGTGGTCCCGAGGGAAGCCTCTCTCTGTGTCTGTAGCTAACATTCATTGATGATCTCTGTGGGTTGATTACAGAACTGTTGTGACTGCTTGACAAATAATAAATCCTTTTAGCTTCATAACGACACAGCGAGGGAAGTACCATTTTTACTCATTTTATAGATGAGGAAAGTGAGGCCAGAGTGCTTGAACTACTTGCCCAAGGTCATGGTGCTGTTCTGGCTCCAAAGCCTGTGCTCTAGACCAGTATGTTATTGAATACACACACACACACACACACACACACGCGCGCGCGCGCGCGCACACACAGATGAACTTTTCCTTTGGCTAGCTCGGAAATCTTCACCTTTGTTGAAATGGGAATATTTGTTTAAGCAAATTGAAATTGGAGTTGTCCTTATCCAGCATTGTTAAGAACCTTGACCCTTGTTGACTTTCCTCGGGTTTAGGTAGGAGTGTCTCACGCATGTCATGCCCCCTAGAACCTCTGCCTCTGTGGGGCAAGTACACAGTCTCACGTGTGTGCCTTTGTGAGCTGTGGGTCCTCCATGCTGGGCTCGGCTCTGAGAGTACTGGGCTTATCTCTGTACTGGTGCCTGTTGAGTTGCAAGTGGCCCTTCTTGGCTGACTTAAGGCTCAAAGTATGTAAGTTTCTATGAAGTTCCAGTGTTATAAACACAGGTAGCAGTGCCACTGTCTTGTCTTGATGATTAGAACGCCTTGTGAGACTCACAGAGCCCTGGAGCTGTCCTTGCAGCGATGAATTGCCTCCCTGTTGTAGCTGGTGGAGGTGGGGTCTGGTTGGGAGTGGAGGAGCGCCTGCAGGGAGTGATCCTGGTGCCAGGCACGGGCATGCTGTCACAGTGGACGTTGGTCTCAGGATTCTTGTGTGCAGGAAAGAGCAGAGACAAGGAGACAGTCAAGATTCAGGTCTCCTGCTCAAAGGTGGTGGACTCTCAGAGGATTCTTGGAAAGGCAGTGGATCGTGCTGGGCAGTAGGTTGGTGGGTCAGAATCTAGGCCGTCCTTTCTGCCAGTTAGAGCAGGCCCTGGTGCCTGACCAGGTGGTTTCCTTTATTTTTTGTTCTTTTAAAATCCAGTTTAAAGATTCTGATTTCATCGTATAGGGAGATGCCAGATGGAAGTGGGCCTGCTTTCCACAGAAAAATGCACCATGTAAATCATGCCAGAATAGCTTGCCAAAAGAATAGCTAGCAGAACCTCTACTTGGCACCATGCTGCTTAGTGGGTGTGCCTGCCTGCACACACACAGACTCACACTCAGGCATGTCATTTGGCTCTATTCTTTGTCTGTTAAAAATGCTGTCACGTACAGAACAGGATCGCAGCCCCTATTAGTTTATTATATTCATTTGCCACAGAATGTATTTGCTCACAATGGAGAGGTTGAACGTCCCAGGACAGGGTACCTGCGGGTGTTTTCTGCTGAGGCCCCTCCGTGGCTCGTAGGTGGTAGCCTTCTCCTGTGTGTCGGCATCCTCATCTTCTCCTGTGGGGACACCAGTCCTGGTGGATTAAAGCCCCCCGCAACAGCTTCGCTTTACCTTAATTACTTCTGTGAAGATCCAAATAAAATCATGTTCCCAGGTATGTCAGGGGTTAGAACTTCAACATATGAACATGAGGGGTGCTATTTCAGCCCATACAAGGCCTCGCTGGAGTTCTCATTGTTTCAGGCTCTAATACGTGTGATCATGTCAGAGCCAACCGAGTCTTGATTGTATTTGAAAATACAGCTTGATTCATTTAGCAGGTGTTCATTGAGCCCTTATCAGGCTTAAAGGTTTCAACGTTGAATGCAGCATGGGTTGTGCCCTCCAGGGGCGTAGATGAGAAAGCCTCGTTAGCTCAGCAGTTCCCTTCCCTCCTGCTGAGTGCGCTGATGGTGGTGGACACGGAGTGCTCAGGGGCATGGGAGTGCAAGAAGACTGACAGGAAGAGATGTGGGTTCATGAGGTTCTGATGAGTAAATAGGAGTTGGCTGGGTACAGGAAGAGAGCGAAGGTAAGAAGAGACCTGGGATGGACAAAGCCTGGGACCCAGCACCAAACATTTACGCAGCTACAGCAGCCCATTGCCTCCTTACGACCGCAGTGAGGACCACGTGAGAGAGGGTGCAGAGGGAAGCATACTCAGTGCGGGCACCAGTGTCATCTTCCCAAGAACAACAACTGTGTTAGGAAATTAGTAAAGAAATCTGAGTGCACGTGTTTGTTTTCAAGATGCCAAAGTGCATCATAGCACCTTATGAATGTGGGAACCTGAAAGTGCCTTCTGGTCCAGTTCCTCCCTTTGAGCACAGAAGTAGAGGCAGAGGCATGGGCCCGTGAGGTGACCCCGCCCCCCAGGTCACATGACCAAGCAGTTAAGAGCTCATGCTATGGAAAGCCAAGACACTCTGGCAAAAAGATCTCTGTGAGTGAGATCCCAGTGGAAAGAACAGGTCTTCAAAGAGGGAGGTGCCTTTCTCTGAAGGGAGGAGAGAACCTCCACTTTGACTATGACCTTGTCTAAACAAGATAAGAGTCGGAGAACTCAAGGGGCTTCCATAGCCTTGGAAACTCATGACTGGTGCATAGGGAGATTACTGATGCCATAAACAGGAGTGTCAATTTGTAAAGTCAACAACAGGAGTCACTGTGCACTTACTCCTCATGTAGGATCTCTGTCCTTAATGTGCTGTACACTGAGGCTTAATGCTATAACGAGTACTCAAACAGTATATTTCACTTTGTGTTTCTATGGGGGTGCAAACGATTGAAATCTTTACTTAATGTACACTAAACTGATCTTCTGTTAAAAAAAAAAAAAAAAAGAAACTATCAATTCCCAACTTGACTCTCACTGGGATTAAACATGACAATAGGTCTGATCTGATTTCATCATCATTTAAAAAAAATCATCTATTATTTTTCACTTTATGTTTCTGTGTGGGAACAAACTGTTGAAATCCATACTTAAGGTATACTAAGCTGATCTTCTGTATACTAAGATAATCGAAAATGAATCTTGATGTGAATGGAAGGGGAGAGGGAGTGGGAAAGGGGAGGGTGGTGGGTGGGAGGGACGGTATGGGGGGGAAAGCCATTGCAACCCATGAGACGTACTTTGGAAATTTATATTCATTAAATAAAAGATAAAAAAAAAAAAAAAAAAGAGCTCATGCTAGAGACACACAGCCTTCTGCAGTGTCCTGCGCTTCCCAGCAACACCTCCGCCCTGTGAAATGGTCTACTTGTCTTGCAGCTTCATCCAAACCACTCAAATGGCTACCATGCAAAACTTTTTCTGTAAGTTAATTATATGTTGGTCCTAAAAATAATATTCAGAGATGTTTTAAGTGTAATTTAAAAAAAAAAGTTATCCACTGTACTTAAAAAGAAACACTGGCCTCCAAAAGGAGAAGGTTGAACCCTCATGTAACTTCCTGTACAAAGAGCTGAGGCGTAGAAACTCCCTTTGGGCAGTTTACCATTTTCACCTTCAGAGCCCCGCCCCCGCTGCGCTGTCCCCGCAGATGTGGCGCTCCTGTCTCGCCTGCATCGCACGCTGTCGATCTGGGAGCTTCAACAGATTTCTACTTTTCAGTCCTGCACTGTTCTTGATTTCCAAAACTTTGATCAAATCCCTTTCGAATTTTTATATTTGCAGACTGAAGATAATTAGTCATTATTTCAGTGTCTTCCTAATTCAGACCTTGATTTTTTTTTCCCCTCATTGATGAGTCTTTCTTAAAATGCTATGACCAGGTGGAAGTGGTGTAACAGCCATCATGTAAGGACACCTGGACCATGAACTGGTATAAGAACAAGACAGTGGTTTCATTGTTAGTTCAAGTCTCCAGCCAAGGATTTCCAGCACAGATTGGCATTTAGAGGTGTAGTGTGTGTTGAGCTGGTGCCTTCAGGGTGCATTTGTGAACATCCCTGGTGGTAGTGGGGTGACTGCACCTGGTGTACATGGAGGGGTAGGTGAATTTGCACACAGCCACAAAGTGGAAGTGGCCACCTGTGTTCACCTTGCCATTCCCCAAGCAAATGCTCTGCTACATTCACTCTGGGACAGTATGAGTCAGAACCTCTGTCCTGGGATAAGAGCTTCTTTACTGCAGCGGATGGATCTCGCGGCTTGGGGTTGATGAGGTATGACCGTGGTAGATGCTCGTGTTTCATAGGTGACAGGTGCTTGGAAGGTATGACTGGTTTTGGAGGAAAACATAAAACAGACCTCATTAAGGCCTACTAAGGGAGTCCTCCTTCAGCTCTCAGCTTCCGTAGTCAACGGTTTTTTTGGTGTTTCTTTGCCATCACTTATATTTAGCAACTATAATTTCAGCAGACTCGTTTTGAATGTCCTTTCCTCCCACTCTGAATCCAGCTAATTACTGGCGTTCCACAGGTGTGCTTCAAGAGAGGCACTTGGAAAACTTGGCGTAGAATAGGGTGAATACACACCCTTCAGTCTTCCTTGTCTAGTCTTTAGCTGTTTTCCAGCTTACTTGAGAAAAGACTTTTATTTGTAATGTGGAAGAAACGATTGTATGGTTCCCATCCTAAATGGACTGTTTGGACATTTCCCTAAGCTGAATATGTAAACACTGTACATATGTCACAGGCGGAATGTTAATATCTATATTTTCATCCATGAGTGTTTATTATATACAGAGTACAGAGAAAATGCAAATAGAGAATGAATCCTCAACCTTCAGGCTGGCATAGTCATTGGAAAAAGAAAACATTTAGCTGCGAATTAGAGCAGAATGCAGGGAGGTATATGTAAGAGCTGGAAGAGTGAAAGGAGTTAATGTGCTGAGAGAGATGGACTTGACCTGGGCCTCACAGGACGCCCCAGTCTAGGGAGAGGAGAATGAGTTTCAATGAGGCAGAAGACACAGCTCATGCCCTGCTGGGGGCCAGAGCGCAGGCTGATGGGTTGCCAGTGGACGGGGAAGATTGACTCAGAACCGAAGCAAATGAGAAACTCTGAAGCCAAGCAGCAGAGTTGGGTAGAAATCACACACACAGAGACATCTTGGGCCTGTAGCAGGAGTGTTAAGGTAAAAAGAGAAGTGTTAGTAGAGTGACTCAGAAACTCTCATATCAATGAGTCTGTAACCCCTGTGGTATAAACAGCCTATGGAGCAAATCTATTCTCCTGTCATTTTAAAAAGCATTTCTCTTTAAATCCCTCTCTCACCTCAGTAACATAAAATGGCATTTTGTGGTGACGCTGATGAAGATCTAGCGTTGGAGACATGCTGTGGGATTAGGATGAAGATGAATAAGAGATTATTAAGACAAAACCATTGATACAATCCAGCAGTTCCACTTCTAGGTATTTGCTTAAGAGAAATGAAAGCTTTTACCCACACAAAGACCTGTATGCGAATGTTCATAGCAGCCTGATTCACAAACAGGAAGCAACTCGAATGTCCATCAATGAGTAGGTGGTTAGAAAAATTATGCCACCTCCATATAATTGGATACCACCACTTTGTAATTAAAAGGAGCAAAATCCCCATTCCTGGAACAACATGAATGAATCTCAGATGTATTATATTACATGGGAGAAGTCAGACACAAAAGGCCACATACTGTACGAGTTCATTTATATGACATTCTAGAAAAAGAAAAACTACACGAAGAGAAAATAGCAGTGGCTGCCAGAAACTGGAGGGGAGGCTGGGGTGACAGACGTGTACTGTGTCGTCTTGACTGTGGTGCTGTGTTCCCTTACAAGACGTGGGGCAGGTGTTGTGAGGCTGCTGCTTGGGACACCCGCATGCCATGTTGGAGTGTGGGTTCAAATCCAGGCTACTCTCTTTCTGCTCATGCGTCCTGGGAGGCCCAGGTGCTTGAGCCCCTGCTGCCTGTGTGGGAGACCCAGATGGAGGTTTGGGCTCCTTGCTTTGGCCTGGCCCAAGCAGGAACCTCTCTCTCTCTCTTTTCTCTCTCTCTTAATTTCTGGTACTCTCTCACTCTGCCTTTCAAATAGAGAAAATAACTATTTTTTATTTAAAAATATTTGCCAAACTATTCTTGAAAGTCTGAATATTTGTAAATTATACCTCAATATTGTGGCTTAAAACAGAACATGGGAAGGTGAGATTTTGTGGGGAGCCAGGGCACAGAAGGAGCTTACCAGAGAGGCAGAGGAAGGAAAGTGATGGGTTACACTTGGCAGGTAGTAGGCTTCAGCTGCTGTGTCAGAGAACTAATAACAATGACTTAAGAAGAAAAATAAACGTTTAGTTCATCTCACATGAAATTCTAAGCTCAGCAGCTGGCATTATGGCCCAGTAGGGCTAAGCAAACACTGGCATCCCATATGAGCACCCATTCAAGTCCCAGCTGCTCCTCTCCTGATCCAGCTCCCTGCTAATGTACCTGGGAAAGCAGCAGGAGATGGCTCAAGTACTTGGGCTCCTGCCACTCACATGGGAGACCCAGGTGGAGTTTCAGGCTCTTGGCTTCAGCCTGGCCATTATGGCCATTTTGGAAGTGAACCAGAGGATGAAAGATCTCTATCTGCCCCCCCCCTTTCAAATAAATAAATAAATTGTTTAAAGGAATTCTAAGTTCATATGAGATTCTGTTATGAGGTGCCCAGACTTTCCCCTCATTGCTTTGTTGCTCTCACGTGTTGCTGCTTTTGATCTAACTGGGTCTATATCCTCATTGTAGCCAGTAGGAAGGGGAAGGGCTTTTTCCTTTAAGGATACAGCTTAGGAGTTATCCATATCACTGCTGCAGCTGCCGTATTGGCCAAACCTGGTCACACAACCTCACCCAGCTGCTAGAGATGCTGGTAAAGATAATCCATATTCTGGGTATCCACACACCCAGCCAAAGCTGAGGTTCCGTTACCGTGAGAGAGAAGGAAGAACAGGTACCAGAAAGCAACCAGCAGTTGTTGTCACAAGGAGCAGTGACGGCACAAACAGATTTCCAGTGGGCAGATGGAGGTTCAAGCTTGGACAGTGGACAGAGAAGAGTGTCCTGGGAAAACAGATTTGTGAGCAGCAGTCTGCACAAATCATAAGCCTACGTTTTTCCTCTGGGGAAAAGGATTGCATTCTTCTGGGCCACCAGGTAGCACTACCCATGCTTAAGATTTACTAGGTCCAGGCCGGCGCCACGGCTCACTAGGCTAATCCTCCGCCTTGCAGTGCCGGCACACCGGGTTCTAGTCCCGGTCGGGGTGCCGGATTCTGTCCCGGTTGCCCCTCTTCCAGGCCAGCTCTCTGCTGTGGCCAGGGAGTGCAGTGGAGGATGGCCCAAGTCCTTGGGCCCTGCACCCCATGGGAGACCAGGAGAAGCACCTGGCTCCTGCTATCGGATCAGCGCGGTGCGCCGGCCACAGCGCGGTGGCTGCGGCGGCCATTGGCGGGTGAACCAACAGCAAAGGAAGACCTTTCTCTCTGTCTCTCTCTCTCTCACTGTCCACTCTGCCTGTCAAAAAAAAAAAAAAAATAAAGAAAGAAAGAAAGAAAAAAAAAAGATTTACTAGGTCCAGTGATTATGAGGGAGAATAGGGAAGTGCCCAGCAGGTAGTCGGAGAGCCTTCGAAGGGCAGTGTAGATCTGACCCAGCGTGAGAGAGAGACAGGAGGAAGGAAGCCCATGAGACTTCAGGGCAGTTCTCAGAGAGGTGAGCAAGGCCACTGGGAAGTCCTTGAGCCAGAATCAGTCAGAGGAGTCCCACACCCCCAGCAGGCAGCATCCCTGCCACCTGCAGGCACGGGCTGTGTGCAGCCTGTGCAAGGTGTGGGTGGCCGTGGCAGAGATGCTGCCGTGCATTCTGGAGAAAGTCGCAGGGGCTCCAGGTCAGTGGTGTTCCCTGCAGTTGGAGTTCTGAGGTGCTCTTCTCATGGCACCAGCGCAGCAGGGAGTGAGGTAAATGAGTGTGTAGAGTAGACTGATGTTTGTGAATGAAAGTGAGGAGGAGGTAGGAGGAAGGAGTGGAATTGTGGAAGAACATGGGGGAATAAATAATGCAGGGGTTCCCATGTGGGAGAGCAACTCCAGAATGCTGGGAGATGTCCTGGGCAGATTCCTCCCCAGCACTGTTCCACGTGTTCCTGTTTGCATCTCATCTGTTATATCTGAGTGCAGTCAACGAGCTCATAGAAGAGAGACTTGCAGACCCTACCAGAGGGAGGAAGAACCCAGTAAGGAATGAAGAAGTCTGTTCCAACATCCTCACACATGAAGCGATGATTTGGGCAGCAGCAATTGTAGGAGCATGAACGTGTAGGGTGCAGGGTAGCCTACGGCGGGGTCTGTGCAAAGACTTGGCTATTAACAGCAGCTCCCACAGGGACCTCTGCAGCAAAACTGGGTGTGGGTCTTCAGAGAGCTCGCACTCCTTCGAGGGGCCACGGCGGGAGTTGAGCAGCCAACAGGAGGACATGTAGGTGTCTGTCCCATGGCTGGGCAGGTAACAGGGTACACAGCAGGTGGAGGAGTCTAGACTTGGGAGGACCCGTGCTGGGCAGGCAGGCCCTGCAGAGGAGTGGAGGGTGGTGGTCGGGCCAGTGGATCCTGGAGCAGGCCATGTGATCGGAGTTGGGGTTTTGGGAAGTCTCTGAGTGTCTCAATGTCCTGTGCTCTGAGCTGCTCCTCTGTACTCCACCCTGGCACCAGACCATTAGCCAAGACTGTTTCCTTCCATTTCAGTTTATAGTCATTTCCATAAGCACCTCTAGGTCTTCAGTAGCTTTCGATGTGTGTCGTATCTCATGAGGAGGTTTAGTTAGTTCTACTGCCAAATTAGGACTTCTGTAGCTGCTTGTCACAGCAGGAAACGCTTCGTTTCCACTGAGATGTCGTTTCCCCCTCACTCAGCAGTGTTCAGGATGGGGCAGTATGTAAACTGTCCGCTGTTCTTTTCGGTTTCTTTTAAATCAGAAGTTATATTTCATAATAAATACCAAAGTAGAGGGAATAGCAAACCAGATTTCACATAACCATCACCTAGCTTTGACAGTTGTCACCATTCTGCCATTCTTGCCTTATACATGCACCCTTACACTTTTTGTCCTACAATACCTTTTAAAAAGTTCCCTGCTATTTTGTCATTTCATCCATAAAAATCCAGTGTATTATCTGTAACAGATAAACCTGTAAGTAAGATATAACTATTAACTGTTATAACACCAAACAAAGTAAATAAGCAATATTTCCTTATGCTTTAACACCCCAGCTGTATTCACTTTTACCCAGGTGTTTTGAAAATGTCATTTCACAGTTGGCTTGTCTGAATCAGGATCTAAATAAAGCCCACACATTGCATTTAGTTGATGTGCCCCTAAGGATCCTTTGATTCTCAGACTTTTCTCTATTTGTCTTTTTAATGCAATATACACAGAAGCATGGGTTTCAAAAAACTTTTACACCCCAATAAACTTCTGTGAACTTTTTGAAGTGACCTAGTGTTTGTTGAAGAAAGTGGGTTATTTGCACTGCAGAATTTGCCACATTTTATATATGGCTGATTGTGACGTCACAGTGCCCTATGACAGGGTTTCAATCCTCTAGATTTCCTGTAAACTTGTAGTTACACCCTGAGGTTTAATTTGTTTAAGGTTTCATTCTGTCTGATAAGGATACTGTGTAGCTGATTCTGCTGTATCGGATCAGGAGGCAGTCATGTGTACATGTCCTGTTGTCCCAGTTTGAGTGATAATAACATTGTTGAATAGATTCACCTGTTGTCCACATGATCCATTCATGATGATAAAGTTCTCCACCCACTTTGCATGGGTTTAGCAGACGTTAATTTAGCCCTGCACTGAAGGCCACAGGTGTTTTTTGTTTTTTGCTTGCAGGGATGGGGGGTGAGGGGGTGGAGAGGGGGAACCACTTTTTCAGGAGCGGCTAGCTTGTACTAGCTTGTACCAGCATGCCTGGTAGTTGCATTTGACGTTGCTGTAGGTCCTGGGAGCTGATCATGTGTAGATGCTAACACTTCAAATACAGAGTTATTGGTTGTACATACAGACAAAAACCCCTTGCGAATCTCAAAATTAGCTCTTGTGATTTTAAAAGTAGTTAGGCTTCATGTTCTTCTTCTTCTTTTTTTTTTTAAATTTGAGAGTGAAGACAGAGCACCCATCCTTTGGTTCACTCCTCAGAAACGCTCAGTGACTGGGGCTAGACCAGGCTGAAGCCTGGAGCTGGGAACTCAATCTGGGTCTCCCATGTGGGTGGCAGAGACCCAGCTGTTTGAGCCATCATCTGCTGCCTCTCAGGTCTGCATTACTAAGAAGCTGGAATTGGGAGCCAGAGGCGGGACCCAAACCCAGGAACTCTGATACGGGACACAGGTGTCCTAACTGCCAGGCCAAATGCCTGTCCCAAACTTGGCATTCTTGTTTCTTATCCTTACCTCACTGGAGTCCCAAGTCTATGTACATTCCCAGAGATTTCCTTGCTGTTGATTTGAGAATTGAAATTACTACAAAGCTAGTGTTTCAGATTTTCATGCTAGGTTCTGATATTTGTTGCATAAAAATAATATATGCTGTCTTATCAGAAGTATCTGGGTGCCAGTTCCAGTTTTACAGTATACTACTTGTTTCATATTGAGGTACTAGTTTGGCTGCTCTAAAACTGACCAAAATAGGTCGGCGTCATGGCTCACTTGGCTAATCCTCCGCCTGAGGCACTGGCACCCAAGGTTCTAGTCCCATTTGGGGCGCCAGGTACTAGTCCCAGTTACTCCTCTTCCAGTCCAGCTCTCTGCTGTGGCCCAGGAGGGCAGTGGAGGATGGCCCAAGTGCTTGGGTCCCTGCACCTGCATGGGAGACCGGGAGAAGCACCCGCTCCTGGCTTCGGATTGGTGCAGTGCTGGCCATAGCGGCCATTAGGGGAGTGAATCAACGGAAGGAAGACCTTTCTCTCTGTCTCTCTCTCTCTCACTGTCTATAACTCTACCTGTCAAATTAAAAAAAAAAAAAAAAAAACTGACCAAAATAAATAATACCTTAAATAGAGTGGTAGGTTTATTTCTCTATTTTGGAAAACTGTGAACTGGTACGCAGCTTGTTCCACAAGGTCACTCAGGGACGCAGCTCGTTCTCCCCAGTTATGCAGCCTAGGGTGTTACCCTCATCCACATGGTGGAGAAGCTGGCTCAGTCACCGCAACACATTCCAGGCACGGGGAAGAAGAAAACAGGGAAAGCTAAGGACTCCTTCCAGGGGCGTGGCCCAAAGGAGGCACATGTCACTTCATTCAGACCCGCTTGCATCAGCCAGACCTGAGTCATGTGGTTCATGTTTATCTGCAAATTAGAATAAGAAACATAGTCTCTTTCTGAATAGCCATGTTTCCCTGTTGAACTCAGAGGTTCAGTTACTAAAGGAGAGAAGAAAGAGAGTGTGGTTGAATCTGTCTGCCCCGTTTCCAGAACCATTCCATTTCTGGTCTGGGCCTTGGTTTCCTGACCTGTAAAATGGGAATGAGACTACCCCCCTCTTGTGGCTTAAAAATTAAATACACTAGTGAGTAGAGAACTGCAACAGAGCATTTCATTCAGAGCCCTTCCATTTCAGACTCTGAATTTTCTGTTTACGGGGCCATGCTGGGACAGTGGGCAGTGCAGTCTCACATAGCAGAAAGAACACAGGCTTTGGACTCAAAGAGGACCTGGGCTTAAGTCGTTCTCCACTGTGTGACTGAAGACCTATTTACATAACCTCTCTGACTCTATGAGACAGGGATTAAACTCAGAGATTTTAGCAGAATTGAACGAAAATCGGTAGCACAGTGCCTGACACTTAGATAATACATGATAGCAAATTGCTAAGTAGTCAAATTTTTTAGGTAAGCCTTTGTGATGAGGAAAGATTATGCAGAGTTAACTACTTCCACGAAGTTTAAACTGCTCACATGTAATCATCAATCTGTTTATATTCAGTTGCATACTTGAAGCTTAAACTAACTGCAGTCCAGTGCTTTCTAAAGAGATTGTTCAAAATCACCAAGAATACTCAGGAAAAAAATGCAGGGTTCTACCCCTGCTCTCTGCACTCCTGCCAACCTCTTGAATGTGAGTCTCTGTGATTAGAGGCCGGATATCCATGTTTTTACAAACACCTGCAAGTTGACTTTTATCATGCTGAAATCTGAGATCCAGATCTAACTCATGGTACCTACTCTGAAGCATTGGAACTCTTGTATTGCACTTTGAGAGAAGGAAGAATAATTCATTTTTAACCGATTTCAGACCAATACAAGTAGAATTCTAGGTTTTAGAAAATGAACTCATGGGTGAGATTTCTTTCCCTCCCCAAAGGATAGTGCTTTAAAAGTAGTGAATGCTTGCTTGGATTCTTTTTAGTTGCTGAGAAACCAGAGATTCCCTGCATCCTACCATCATGCAGTGGAAACTGTTGTCAACATGCTGATGCCACACATCACTCAGAAGTTTCGAGATAACCCAGAGGCATCCAAGAATGCCAATCACAGCCTTGCTGTCTTCATCAAGGTAGGTCCTATGGCAGGTAGCCTATGACTACGGTGTTCTTTTTAAGTGGCTGTCCAGCAGACTGACCCATGTAGTGTAGATGCCCCAGTAATGTTGTGCATATTTTTATGCTAAAGGTTCAAGTTATTAATGATACTGACCGGAACCCATGTTTCCAGAAAGTCTGAGCCTGAGATACCGATCCTTGTGAATTGTTTTTCTCCGCAGAGGTGTTTCACCTTCATGGACAGGGGCTTTGTCTTCAAGCAGATCAACAACTACATCAGCTGCTTTGCTCCTGGAGACCCCAAGGTAATGTGGGGTTTGCACACTGTTCCTGTTGTCTGATTCACATCTAGAAGTCTACCAGTTTCAGTTCTCATCAAAATTTTGTTTCCATCCCAGAGGCAAAACTTAGGTTCTTCTCTTGGAAATACTCATACTTACTTGCATTAGTATGTGTGAAGCATTAGAAACACAGTATGATACTTCGTCCAACACGGAATGAGAATGTAACTTAGCTGTTGATTTTTTCATGAACACCTGAAATGACTTCTCATCTGTGATACTAAAATTATATTCTTTATAAATTTTAATTTACTTAACACAGTAACAGAAGTAGCCATGTAGCCTTTCTCTGGTAGAAATTACTGTCTCTTCCTTGTTTTTTTTTTTTTTTTTTTTGTCTTTCGTAGCTCTGCCTTACTAATCTTTTTTATTGTATTGAGTTTGGAATTCATTGTAGAAATAGGAGGAGCATAAATAAGAAGTGCCTTTAAGGTCTGTTGAGGACATCGTTTAAAGAAACGTGTTCTCGATTTTCAAGCAAACTTGTAGCCTTTCTACAGGCAGTTCTCAGATGGCGAAGAAGCTGAAGATTGGCTGTGCTATTTCACGTGGAACTTTAAGGATCTGTATGAAGTTCCCAGTGTGATATTTAGCTTATGAATCAACTTTTTTCCCTGCAGACCCTCTTTGAGTACAAGTTCGAGTTTCTCCGTGTCGTGTGCAATCATGAACATTACATCCCTCTGAATTTACCAATGCCGTTTGGAAAAGGCCGGATTCAGAGGTACCAAGGTAACCTTTCTGCACATGTGTTCATCTTTTTACAAAGTGAGCTGCTTGTTTTTTAACAAGAAAATGGATTCAAATCTAATATTGGAATTTTATCTTTTTTTTCCCACTGATAAATGAACTCATGTTAAATTTCCATTTTAAAAAAGTATTGACAAAATGTTATCTGGGTGCCTACTTTTGACTTATCGGACTAGATCATGCTAGTGTGACTCCTTTTCGTTGAAAAACTCCTTTGCTTAAACACTAGAAATCCATTTGATTTACTATAGTTTATCTTTTATTTGTTTCATTTTCCTTCTTTCTTGTGAATTAGCCTTTCTTCCACCAACCGTGGAGTCAAATGACACTCCTGTAGGTAGGTGTGAGGCTGGTGCTTGCCTTCTTGCATTTTCCTCCTCTGAGAGAAAAAGAATGCAAGTGCTTGCTGGAGTGCTTGCATACGCTCTCATTCAGGCACCTTCCTGTACACTCGGGTCACTTTCAAAGGCATGATAAAGAGGTGAGTTTGTTTTCACTGTAGCTAAGACATTGCTGTAACATCCCCGCGAGGCATCTGGTGTTCTGCTCCTGGGGTTGCTTTGTACTCAGGGATATTGAAGTAAAATGAACAAAAGACCCCCACTTCACCCCAAAAGTGCTTTCCACCATTTCCATAGTTCTTGTCCATCTTGGTAGCAGTAGCCTAAGTCCTAGGCAACACCGCTTTGTCACCTGCTTTTTATGTTTGCATGTTGAGTCTTTATCAACTGTCTGTATCCTCTGACTTAGAAGAGAGGTGAGTTCATAGAGATTACTTAATATGCACTGAGTAAATTGAAATAAACAAAGTAGTCTGTCAGGTCTATCAAGTAAAATTTATTGCATTTAATGCCACATATGTGCTCAGCTTTGTTCTGGAAGGAAAAAGGTAGAAGCATGCCACCAAATAATTAATGACACCTCAGGTAACCGAAGAGGCATTCAAAGGACAGGAAGGGGGATTGTGGCCCTGGAGTTGGCATTCATGCATTCCACCAGTGTTTACCTAGCACCAACTCTCCAGCTTTAGGATACAGCTGTGGGCAATCCAGACAAAAAAATCCTTGGCTGTTCTTTACCAGTGAAATAATAGAATGTTAAGAGACTGATAAATGCTAACGAGAAATAATAATAGCGGAAAGGGGGTCTACAAAGAGATGACACCTGAGATAGCGTAGCTGGCTAACAGCTGGAGGAAGTGAGAGGTTAGCAGAGCACACGCACATCTGCCGGAAGTGTTCTGAACGGGGAAGCAGCCAGGCAGGCAGCATCCCCTGGTCTGACCGCAGCCCCTCCCTCTCGTGTCACACCCACCGTTCCCCACATTTCAGGCATCCCTGCTTACCTGTAGCACGGCCACCCTCAATCTCAAATAGTGGCCCCCACCCCTGGGAATCTTCACCTCCCACAACTTCCTCGTGGGGCTCCCGGGGGCTCCTCCTCCTCCTCTCAGTGCCCACTGGAATGAGTTGCTCTCCAGCCCTACATTCCATGTCATCACACCCCTCACCTCACAGTCACCTGGACTTGGGGACTGTCACTCTTCGTCCCTCTCAACTGATAAAGAGCTGAGTGATTAGGCAGAGCATGTGAGCTCATATCCATGGTGGCCTCTAACCCAGGAGGGCCCAGTTGTTTGTCCTGTATAACCACACCAGCTCTCTGCAGACTCCCAGGGTATTTGATAGCAAGAGGGGCTGCCCTAGGCAGGTAGACATGGGTTGTGCATGGATAATTTGCCTGATTACAATAATAGGAATCAATCTTCTTAGCATTCGTCTTCTTTCACCCCCTGCCTTCTCATGTGCATCTCCATGTACACACATACGTACATAGTGTGCAAACATACATGTACTTACAAACAAGCACAGGGTATAAGTGTGCACGGTCAAACCATAGGTAGCTTTCTCCTAAGAGACTTATGTGAATCCAAGCTGTGGACTATAGTTTGGATAAATTGTGCTTAATAACTGTAATTGGTAAATAGGGTCATTCTGAAAAAATGAACATTTTTCCCCTTTGTTGAAGTGTGTCACGGGATATGGGTCAGTATTTGGAGTAAATTTAGAAGTAACCATCTCCAGTGGGATTATAGTCAAGGAAGGGGTCCATAGACTTTCCTGTAATAATGGAGTCAGTGTAGTAATTCAGGTCCTAGTGCCGGCTTCCTGAACGTGTGTACTTCAGCTTGAGAGTGAAGTCTGGCTGCTTTGTTTGCCTTCCTCCGTAGAGTTCATCTTCAATTCTGTCTCATCCCTTCCAGAAGGGCTTTCAGTTTTGTCATTTAGCTTGCTGATTTACTAGTTTATATTAATTTTGTATTTAGAGATGCAGAACAATTAAGAAGATATTTTATAAAATACTGTGTTGAATAGATTTCCATTCAGTGATAGCAGAATAAATAGGTTATATGCTAATTTTTTCATTTCAAACACACTGTAGGCATTAATAACCAGGAAATGGATAAATGAACTCATGTAGTGAACAACATCTCAGTCAGCCATGCATATTTATTCTTTCTTTAATCACACATGCTTACTACACTCTTGCACAGTTCTTTTTTATTTTTTAAGATTTATTTATGTATTTGAAAGGCAGAGTTACAAAGAGAGAGGGAGAGACAGGGCTCTTCCATTCTCTGGTGTACTCCACAAATGGCTGCAAGGGGCAGAGTTGGGCTATCTGAAGCCAGGAGCCAGGAGCTTTACCCGGGTCTCCCACAGGGCTGTAGGGGCCCAAGCAGTTGGACCATCCTCTGTTGCTTTCCTAGGCACATTAGCAGGGAGATGGCTCAGAAATGGAGCAGCTGGGACTCCAACTGGTGCCCATATAGGATTTCGGAGCCACAGGAGGCAGCTTTACCTGCTACTCCACAGTGCTGGCCCCCCACAATTCTTTCAATTGTATAATAACTTTATTTTTTAACTTGATACAAAACCATGTTTGTAATGTAACATACAGTGTTCTATTGTCTAAAAATTAGTCCCAAAGCCATTCACTAATTTAATTATATATATGTTTAATTTAATTATAAATATATGTGTGTTTCAAAAATCAAGATCCAGTGCAATTACCTGTACTTAAATTTGTCATCATGTGAGAGTTCAGTGTGCTAAGCAGAGCTGTGTTTTAGAATCAGCCTTCTCCATTTGAAGCCAAGTTTCATCGTGTGTTGACACCAGGAGTGTTGTGCAAGGGCTGGGTTATGGTTTCTGTTTTATTCAGAGCGTCACCTCCTCCCTGACTAAAGTAGCTCCCACCCTCATTTCAGACCTTCAGCTTGACTACTCCTTAACAGACGAGTTCTGCAGGAACCACTTCTTGGTGGGGCTGTTACTGAGGGAGGTGGGTGCCGCACTGCAGGAGTTTCGGGAGGTCCGTGTGATTGCCATCAGCGCACTCAAGAACCTGCTGATAAAGCACGCTTTTGATGACAGATACGCTTCCAGGGTGAGTGGTGCCCAGTGGAAGGAACTGTGTGTTAATAAATATCCTTTATTTTAAGTGACTTAAAGAAAGCATCCAAGTAGAAAACTTGAAGTCATAACACTAAGACTCCTCTCTGATTTTTGAAATGAACTCAAATGTTAGTCTTCATAGACAAACAAATAAAGGAGATGGCCTCACAGTTCCGAGAGCCGGGGCACAGACTGACCACGTGTGTCTTCTTCCAGAGTCATCAGGCCAGGATCGCCACCCTCTACCTGCCTCTGTTTGGCCTGCTCATAGAGAACGTCCAGCGGATCAACGTGCGGGACGTGTCTCCCTTCCCCGTGAACCCCGGCAGTGTACGTAAACACAGTTCCATGCACACAGCTGTGTGGGGGCCTAGGGCACCGTCACAGAGCGCCACAACCCAGCTGGCTTGGAACAGCAGAAATTTGTTCTTTCATAGGCCATCACAGTGTGGGTCGAGTTGCTGCCTTTGGTGGTTCTCTGGGAAGAACCATGGTGTGTGTCTGTATCTCTGTGTGTCTGTATCTCTGTGTTCCATCTCCTCTTATAAGGGCACCAGTGGTCAGATGTAGGGCTCACCCAGTTTGACCTTCCTTGACTCAATATATTTAACTTACATCTAGGAAAATCATATTTTCAAATAAGGTTGAATCATGAGGTTCCAGGAGGACATGGATTTGGGAGGTGGGGTGGCGGCACTACTGAGCTCAGGAGATAGCCCCTTTTATTGCTACAGTGCTCCTGGTGAGTCGCATTTCTAGCTAAGATGGAGTCGGTGCATAATGCCTTCCTCTTCAGCTTTTAATAAGAACTCTGCTTCCCTCCCAGCCCAGTGTCGTGAGAGGCCTCAGGATTTTCATATGTGCATTAAACAAAAATGTATGTGGAAGGGCAGAACAAACAAACATGGACATGGTTTTACCCTGTGCCCTGTGAGAGCTTGACAGTAACCTGCTTTGCAGTCTTAGAAAAGCCACTTCCATGGACTGCAGTTTCTCTCGTCTATAAAAACTAGAAAGTCGCAGTATCAGCATTGCCAAGGAGAGGGGCATGAGGTTGCCACCCCAAGAACTGACCATTTTGATTTGTATTATCTTTGGGCAAACATTTAAAGATGCATTAGAAATTAAGCTGGCTAAAGGATGACCCCAGAAACTATTTCTAAACTTTTTGGTTGATGATTATTTTTTCTCCGTCTTAGATACACATTGGTTTGTCCTCTTACTCACTTTACAGTGCACTCACTTTACAGTGCAACTTTCTGCAAGCATTTTCACTCTCAGATTCCTTATAACATTTCAGTTGCAAAAGGCATTAAGCACTGACTTATAACAGTATTTGATTATCAAAGTTTGTAAACGTTTCATAAACTAAAATGTGTATTCTTTGTCTTTCTGAACCTCTTTTCTTGGCCTCAGAGGGCTTATCTGCTGTGACTTTGTACAGATATTACCAGCTCAATGACTTCCCTTTCATTCTAGACCGTGAACTGGCTCTGTTGTTACCTTCCCACTGTGCCATTGTGCCATATACTGAGTAACCATGTATGTTTCTGTCCCTTTACCCCCAACAGTAATGTGTCACCTCATTTTCACACCACCTCCTCGCCTCCAAATAAACTTCCCAAGTAATGTCCCATGGAGATGATCCATGCTTTTTTAAAACCTATTTTTAATATATTTAATTACTTTTGCTGTTCCAATGCTTGTAAACTTTCTGTATCCTAAATGGACCTTGTTGACCCCACCCTGTAACACACTGCATTTCACACACGTGTTCTATGACTCAGTCTGCTTTTCTAACCACAGTAAGGAATTCAGGGCAAAATGTGTGCTTTCTGTATTGTTTCGGTCCTGAGAAAAATGAACACAAAGTCAGTCTTTGGCTTTCACCAGAGTGAAATCCCCCTTTTTGGGAAAAACTTCAAAATTAGTGTAATTGCTGCATTGCGAGTTCGTGTGAAGCTCCAGACACCCAGACTGGTGTTGCTGCTGTTGTAATTCCCTGTTGCTCATTTCAGGTCGTTTGTGATCTGAGAGCAAGTCCAGTGTCCAGGTAGAAGGAGCGCAGGCTTTCTGAGAGAATCTGAAGAAATGCTGGGGTCTGAGGGTGGGAAGAGGCGGGTGCTAGGCCGGCTGAGGAAGAAGTGGTGGTTTTATGGAACGAGACTCCTCACTCCCCCCTCAATATCCTGTGTGCTCCAACCCCTTCCCTGCCCCTGCTCTGCCCACTGTGCCGCCACCCCCACCCAGCACACAGCCTGTGCAGCTCCACTCCTCCCACTCTGCAGGCTGACCACCTCAGATCACTCTGCCCCACCCTCGAGTGCGTCAGTGAGTCTTGTTCTTCATCTCTGCTTCTTTCTTCTCTTCTGCCCTTGACAGACTGTGAAGGAGGACTCCCTTGCCTTGCCAGCCGTGAACCCGCTTGTGACGCCACAGAAGGGAAACACGCTGGACAACAGCCTGCACAAGGACCTCCTGGGCGCCATCTCTGGCATTGGTAATGCTGTCCAGCCGCGGTCCCATGTCTCCGATCAGATAGCTTGTTCACACGCACACTCGTGAACCAGGAGTCCCAGCAGAGTCGTCTTTTCTGAGTATGCTGCCGTGGAGATAGTTTTCCTGGTTGTGACACTTCACGACTGCAGTCTGTCAGCCACACACTGGAGCAGAGGCCCCACATGCTTGTGAACCCTGAACTTAGCACTTCAGATCACGTGCTGTGGCTGACTTTGTGTTTAATGCTTGTTAGGCTGATTTGTCATTGGAAACCTCAGCGTTTGCTCTTAGAAAGGAGGTGTCTTCCTTCACAGGTGCTGATGGACACAAGGATTTGTCCTGTTTGTGATTCAGATAACATGTGATTGGGTAACTCGTAAAGGACATAGAAGTTTGAAGCTAGAAGTCAATCCTAAAATCAGCTTTCAATAATCTTTTGCCCTACAATATTTTTTAATATGAAATTGTGGAAGAAAATAGATGTGAGAAAATGTACCTATTCATATCTGATTTATATTGAGCCCCTATTCTAGCAAATTCATAAAGCTAATGCTACATATATATGTAATAGATTATATATATATACATACATCTTCAAAGAATTGCCACACAATTCTTTGTTCACAGTCATATTCTGACTTTACCACACATTGAGTAAATCTGGCATCCTAGTATGCTTAGTGGTTAGGCCACCCAAGAATGGGACAAATCCATGGTGCAGAATTAATGACACACTTTTACCTAATTAATTCACATTATCATCCTTCTTATCTTTTATAATGGTTTTTGTTATTAATATGCTGTTTCACGTAGGTGATAAAATGGGGTGGAATATAAAATCAGAAGCTTCCACCAATGCCCAACTTTATCTTACAGTCCTCACACTTAACCTTATTTATCCCTGTGTATATTTTAATAGTTATACCTTCAACTGGCATTGTAAAGACTGAAAGGGCTAATTCATGCAAAATGCTTGCAGCAGAGCCCCGCAGCCAGTGAACACTCTGCTCATGTTGGCTGCTGTGCCCCCGTGCCTTTCTGCTGGGGCCTTCACTGGCCTCCTCTGGCTGCCCATACGCCCAGCCACTGTTCCAGGAGTAGGGAAGAGACCCTCGTTAGAGAGTTTGTTTGCAGCAGATCTCAGCACTGTCTTTAAAACGAGACAGATGTGGCTTCAGATCTGCACCACTAAGTAGTTGCCACGCCTCCCTATCTACATCTCCGAAACAGTGCGTGTGGTATGTACAGTGCTGCTGTTTGACTCTTATGTTAGCAAGTACTACATACTTCATACTACAGAAGCACAGCTCAGTAGTTACATCAGATATCCATATGGTCAGTGAATCTAAAAATACTCACTATCAGGCTCTTGGAATCTTTGTTTACAAGGATAATTGGAAGTGCAGTCCTTTTGCATTGTTTATGCTTTATGGCATTCTCAGTAGCCAGTCAGATGAGCCTGGAGCTGGGAATGTGTGGGAAATCTTCATGCTCTGTCCTCTCTGGCTAGTCCTCTGTAGGGTCATTAGAGAAGTGTCCAGTGCTTGATGGAAATGAGCAAGCCACACTGAGTGGGGCGTTTCACTCCTCTGACTCTTGGCCACTTCAGCATTCGTCTTGTTAGGATTTGGGATTCCTTGAGAATGTAGAGAGAAGTGAGTGAGTGTTTTAGCAAGACCCACCTGGCATTTAGAGCTGTCAGTTGCTTGGGGGTTCATGGTGCAGTTATGAAGAGGATTTGCGATGGATACAGCTCCTTCTCATTCTTTCTGCAATTTCAAGATCCAGATCTAGTTTTCATAAGAAGTCAGCCTTATTTGTACTCAGGTTTTGTCTGTGTTTCTTCTCATCTTCAAAACTTGCATCCTTGTTCCCTTTTAGGAGTTCCTTCTGGGAAGCCCTACCTTTGAGCTGGATTTACTGTTTTGTGGTTGGTTGGTTTTTCCTGGAGACTTTAGCAACCCTTTGTTTATTCACCAGGAAGTTTCCAGTTAGTTGTGGTCCTGCTGCTTATCTGTCAAAAGCAGACTTTCTCTTTATATCTCTGTTTAGCAGAAATCCCGTTTCCATGCATATTGAGAGTGCACACTCCACCGGCTTTAAAAATGTCTTTAGAGCATGCAGCCTCCGATTTTCTGGAACTAAACCATTGCCTGGATAAAAACTACTCTGAGATTACAGATATTCATTTTAAAAGGTTAGCATCTTAGACTCAGAGTTCTTCTTCTACCTACTCAGTATAATACATTGGACTGTTAGTACAAAGGAGAGAAGGATGAGCTAAACTTTTCTTTTTATTCACATGGGCCATGATATTAAATGCAAACATACACACACACATACACACACAGAGAGGAACAAACTAAGCACGTTTATTTTGATTTATCATATTCCATTTGTTTGCCTTAAATTGCGACTCTAGTTTTGGAATTAATCCTAAAACAGAAAATGTATGGTCTAATTTAACTTTACTGAAGCCCTCTTTCTCCTGAGTTCTGAATTCTACAGTAAGCATGAAGTGCAGTTATATTAGAATTATAATTTGGCTGTAATGTGTTTCTTTTCTCTTTGAATGTATAAAAATGCCCCAAGTGTTTTCAAGGGTGTTGACCTGTTCCCTGTGATGATTATTCCTAAAGGGATGGAGCCCGTGGCTGACAGCAAGACCTGGTGCTCTACACATTCCAGCCTTCATGTGTATTTTGAAATTCACAACTCTTGTTTTTCTGGTCTTAATATGCTGAATGAGTTTCAAGGATAGTGGTGGATAGACCTAAGAATTTGGTAGGGGGAAGAGTTTATGACTTTGATGCTTCAGATCTCCCTTCTAAGGTTAAAAATTATCTAGACATTGCCTGAGAAATGATGAATTTATGTCATTAGCCATCAGATTTAAAGTAACAACTGAATGACTTACAAATCACTTTTGATCAGCACAGGGGCTAACCATATTCATTTGTTTCTTTACTTTTTAACGTAGAAATGTCTCAAGTCCATGGCCACTATTTGCTTACTGAAATCTGAAAATGGTCTGCCGGTTAGGAGGTGCTGGTCACAAGGGCGTCTTCAGCTTGGGGCTAAGAGGGTGTGCTCACAGCAGCCAAGCATGGGGCCGGAGGTCTCCTTGTGCCATCTGCAGAGCCAGTTCTTTCTGCTGGAGGCATGCCTTTGGTTCAGCACAGTGTGCAAGTCCAGAGAGTCATTAATTACATGATTTTGTTAAATCTTATCTAAACAGGAGGCCAATCTATTACTTTAACAACTTCCATAGTAAAGAGGTGGAGGCTGATTCTGCTTTTCCGTACCATTTTTTCCCCACCGTGGACATCACAAATTTAATTTCCAAGTTAGATTTCCTTTGTTTGGAACTCTGTATAGCAGAGATTCCTAAGTATTCTGCATTCACAACATCCCTGTTGTCACAGTAAGTTTTTCATGGTATCTTCACATCTAAACTATCAGTTCTGGTTTTTAGATATTTAAAAAATATTTATTTGAAATAAATAATTTATTTATTTGAGTTACAGAGAGGCAGAGGCAGAAAGAGAGAGAGAGGTCTTCCATCTGCTGGTTCATGCCCCAGATGGCCATAACGGCCAGAGCTGCACTGATCCAAATCCAGGAGCCAGGAGCTTCTTCCAGGTCTCCAACACAGGTGCAGGGGCCCAAGAACGTGGGCCATCTCCACTGCTTTCTCAGGCCATAGCAGAGAGCCGGATTGGAAGTGGAGCAGCTGGGACTTGAACTAGTGCCCATATGGGATGCCGGCACTGCACGTGGCAGCTTTACCCACTACACCACAGTGCTAGCCCCGTGTGTTTTAGATTTTTAACACAAAATAGCATAAATACTTATGTATTATAATATCAACTTAGTATGCATTTGAAAAAAAATAATGCTCATAAATTTAAAGAAAAGATTTAATTAATTTTTAGTAACCAAATTATTACTAATGAGTTGTGTGTGCCCGATAGACTCACAGCGTCTCAAACTGTGGAATTAGATTGTGTGCCGCTGACCTCATTTCCTGTGCCATATTGATTGCATCTTTTTATGATAGCAATCACCATATACCCATATCCACAAAGACAGGACATTGTCAAAAGGAATTCAGAAAAAAAAAAAAAAAAGGAATTCAGCATGCCCTAAAGTTGAAGCTGCAATTTCTGGCCCGTGATTAGCACAGTATCGTAGTGCTTTCCTTCATAATGTGCCCATGCTACCCATCAGAGCTTACCAGGACACCTTAGCATACAGTTTGAATACCACTGGTTTGTTGTATAGTCTAATTTTTTTTATTTGATTTTTTTGTCTTCTTTTTATCCCATTCTGAAACAGAGTGTTTCCCTTTCAATTTGGTAATCAAAGGTGCTTTCTAATAAGTGAATAGATAATTACATCTGAATATTTTAGATGTTTTGATTTTATTTGAGAGAGAGAGAGAGATCTTTCATTAGCTGGCTTACTTCCCAAAATGCCCACAATAGCCAGAACTGGACCAAGCCACAACCAGGAACCCAGAACTCCATCTGGGACTTCTCAAAAGTGGCAGTGACCCTCGTACTTGAGCCGTCACCCGCTGCCCCCCAGGTTACACATTAGCAGAGTCAGAAGCAGAGGTGGAGCTCAAACTCAGGGACTCAAATATGTGCTGGGGGTGTCCTAGCCACTCCTTACCCACTGTACCAAATGCCCACCCCTCAAGTTACTGTTTCGGTCAACACTTGATCCAGCTTCCAAACAGGAAATCTAAGTGTCGTAAAAGCAATTTCCCATGAAATGTAGTAGTCACCTTAATTTTGCTATGTTTTAACAAAACTTTGGTTTTGGTTTAATTTCCGTTTAGCTTCTCCATATACAGCTTCTACTCCAAACGTCAACAGCGTGAGAAATGCTGACTCAAGAGGGTCTCTTATAAGCACGGATTCGGGTAACAGCCTTCCGGAGAGGAACAGTGAGAAGAGCAATTCCCTGGAGAAGGTAACTTCTTTTCACGTAACATAAGTGTCTCTTATGGCTAATGGATTTAGCCTAAAGTAAACACGCTGCAAGTTATGATATCTAGTAAATGTGACCTGATTTTTTTATTGTTTTAAACTACTCAGTTAGCCTGGAGCAGATGATCAGAGCTTAATCTAAGGTTGGGGCCCATTTCCTGAAATTCCCTGACTCTTGTTTCCAGGATTTCGGATCAGGGATGTGTTTATAATGGAGCACCTCGAACAACGTGGTGCTATTCAGAATCCCTGCAGCCTTTTTGCAAGAGAACAATATTTATAACACAACTGACCATGACCTGGGTGTCAGCTCCAACGTTAGCTCCAGAAGAAAATCCCCTCGTCTCACAGGTGATTCTGAGACACAGCCTGATTCGGAGTCGCTGTGCGCACACGGTGCCCACCCGTAATACATCCTCTTCAAAACTGACCTTTTTTCTTGAACTTACTAAAGGCCCAGACTGCTTGCGACTTTGTGGGAGAGGATAAGCCTTGCATTTAAGCCTGGAACGCAGTAGATCAGTATCACCTTGGGTGCCGTTTTCCCAAGTCATTTCCAGTTTCAGGCCAGTGGTGACCTGTTTAGGGATCTGTTCCGGGGTCTCAGACATCATCTGGAAAGCATCATTTCTCGGCATCAGGGTTGTTATCTTGTCACGCAGTGTGTGCCTGGCATTGGCGTGATTATCTCTGAACGAAGTTCTGTCCAGGCAAGTGTGTGTCGTGACGCATTGACCTTTTCCCCTTGACCCCAACATGCCTCCGTGCGTAGAGGGAAAAGCTGCTTAGAAGGCACTCCGCCTGTGTCCTACGCAGTGCCGCAGAGGAGGAGGAGAGCTGCGAGTCAGCCAGGAGACACCGGGTCACTGTGGACTTCTCCCTGCTAATGACGCCACCTCTGCCCGAGGAAACATTGCATGCGGCGCCCGCACTCCCACCGCGAGAAGTACTGAGTTCTCCTGGTGGCTGCAGTTGGCGGCCGGACGATGCAGCCCGGCCAGTTTTGCCACTAATCGCACACACGCTTCTTTCTTAAATAAAAAATTCATTTTTCTTATTAATTCAGCCTCCCTCTTACATATGAAGGCTCTTCAGCATTCATGGAAAATGTGTATTATGAAACAACTGTATACAGATTTCCAAGTGTTTTGGGGACCACAATAAACTTACCTTTTAAATCCATTTTTCACAGATTTATATATATACATATATATGTATATATGTATAAAATGTCTGTATGTATGTGTGTATATATATATATTTTTTCCAATTGGTCCCCAGTATCTTGAGTGAAACATCTTTTTTCACTGATCTTTTTCTTTGGTATTTGGCCAGAGGGAGAAAAAAATGTTTCTGCTTTTCATTGAAAATGTAACGTGCGGTTTTTAAACTCCTGCTTTTGTAATCATGAAACAGATTTCTTGTTCTGTTTCTTTCTTATGGGAACCTGTTGCCTAGTGGCAAAACTGCCTTCGCCCTCCGCCCTGAGCTTCCTGACGTTTGCGGTGTTGAGCTAAGCTGATGCTGGTGTCACCTCATCAGTTCAGAGCCTGTGGCAATGCAGTGCTGAGGTGCCCCTCCTTGTCCCTGCTGGGCCCTGCCTGTTGTCCCCTGGCAGTGCCCATGGAGAGCCCCAGGCTGTCCCCTGACCGACAGTGCCGCAGCCTTGGTTCTCAGCAGGAACGCGGGCGCCGCTGTGTCCCTGAGGAGGTGGTTGGTGTGTGGACCTCAGCCTTCGTGTCTGTCTTCAGTCCCTGCACACGTGCTTTCTTGCATGAGGTTTCACATGGCATTCCAGAAGGTCTGACCTTGCATAACTAAAACGGGTTGTTCATTGTGCAAGGTTGTGCCTTCTGGCTCACCCCTCAGGAGTGTGTGCAAAGGAGACAAGCCAGAGCCGCGGGGGAGCAGTGTGCGTGTTTTCCACTCGGGTGAAGGTTCGCCTGTGGTTTCGTAGTTGGCAGGTTTACTTGTATCTTCCAGTGTGTATGACTCTGCTCAGTTCTAAGAATTTTCACTTCCAAGGAAAACAGTGAAATGATATTTTCTTCCCTGTAATCTGAAACAGAAAAAATCACCTGTATTTCCTTTTTAGCATCAACAGAGTAACACTTTGGGAAATTCTGTGGTTCGCTGTGACAAACTTGACCAGTCTGAGATTAAGAGCCTACTGATGTGCTTCCTGTACATCTTAAAAAGCATGTCTGATGGTAGGTAAAATGGGGATTTTGTTTGCCTTCTTTGTTTTTAAATTGCTGTCAGTTGAAAGGATACAGATTTAAAAGCATTTTCTTTCTTGTTTGAAATGCAAGTTAATTGACTAAGTGTAATAGAAACAGAAGCCTTAATGTAAAAAAAACAGTTTTGTTAATTTTCTTTTCCAGAAAATGAGTTCTAAAATATGAATAGGCCTGTTTGGTTTTTTATTTTTAAGATTTCTTTATTTATTTGAAAGTGAGAGTTACAGAGAGGGAGGGAGGGGAGAGAGAGAGAGAGAGAGAGAGGTCTTACATCCACTGGTTCACTCCCCAAATGGCCACAGCAGCTGAAGATGAGCTGATCTGAAGCCTGAAGCCAGGAGCTTCCTCCAGGTCTCCCATGTGAGTGCAGGGGCCCAAAGGACTTGGGCCATCTTCTGCTTTCCCAGGCCATAGCAGAGAGCTGGATCAGAAGTGGAGCAGCTGAGTCTCGAACCAGCACCCATATGGGATGCCGGCACTGCAGGTGGCGGCTTTACCCACTACACCTCAGTGCCAGTCCCTAGGCCTGTTTTTAAAATTCATGTTAAACTTGGACCTACCATCCTAACTGAAGGAGACAGAGGAAGATGGATGAACAAGCTTTTGATTTGTTCTTAGAATTGTATTTGTCTAACAAATTTAGTGACAAGTTGTGTTATCACTGCCTCCCACTTATTAGTCTCTTGAATCAGAAAATGTTTTGTCAGAAGACCTAAGCATTTCTGTCATTTAGAGTGGATCTGATGCATTCCTTTCATTTATGTGTCTGATATTCCTGACTATAACTGGAAGAGAGATGGATTGTTTTTGTTTTCTAATGGAGGCATGACATTACAGTAGATTATGTTTCTGATTAGGGACCTGAAAATCTCATTTTTTATTATGAATGAGCAGAACTAGTAATGCTTCATCTATACCACATAAAGATGTGTGACGGGACGGTTTCCGTTCCAGGCGTGTGGTATAAGCAGTCCACGAAAACGTGTGGTGGTACGATGGTCCAGTTCTTATCTCAGTGAAAAACCTGGTCACATTTCCCTACAACAAATTAGAAGGCGTACTCTGAGCTTCGTTAAGGTCATTGAGTGAAAATGAGCTCTTTTGAAAACAAAATGCCGTCTTTTCAGAACCTGGAAGCCTCTTCTGCTGCCTGTGCCTGGTGGGAGTGGTGTGGGAATTAAATACCCTGTGGGAGGTGTTTCTGCCCCAAAGTCATGTTTCTGTCCTATGGAGCTTCCACATCAGCAGCTTTGGCGGCCGGACTTGATCTCCCAGTTGGTAGCAACAACCTGCCTGTCCTTAAACTATTTAAGGACCAGGTAACTTTATTCTTCTGTCGAAGAACAAATAAGCAAGATTTGAGTGGTGACTAAATACAATTTGGGTTGTAAAGTGGAAATTCTTCCCATTTAGGTAAAAAATTCCAAGCTTTACATTGTGCTAGTCAATTTTAGCCAGTATGATAGTCCTGCTTTCCTTTGGTTTAAAGTTTTCTTTAAAATATTTTAAATTAAGAATATTGAATATAATATATAATTAGAACATAACTGTGGTGTTTTTTTTCTTTTTCTTTTTTGACAGGCAGAGTGGACAGTGAGAGAGAGACAGAGAGAAAGGTCTTCTTTTGCCATTGGTTCACCCTCCAATGGCCGCCGCAGCCGGCGCGCTGCAGCCGGCGCACCGCACTGATCCGATGGCAGGAGCCAGGTACTTATCCTGGTCTCCCATGGGGTGCAGGGCCCAAGCACCTGGGCCATCCTCCACTGCACTCCCTGGCCACAGCAGAGAGCTGGCCTAGAAGAGGGGCAACCAGGACAGAATCCGGCACCCCGACCGGGACTAGAACCCGGTGTGCCGGCGCCACAAGGTGGAGGATTAGCCTAGTGAGCCACGGTGCCGGCCCATAACTGTGTTTTAAAGAAAAATATACCAGAACTTTTGTATTCAAGTGAAAGTCCTTTAAAGTCAGCCCCTTGGAAAGTCATATACCTATTTTTAAAAGACAGCTGGTTCTTGGGGCCGCGCTGTGGTACAGTAGGTTAATCCTCCACCTGCGGCGCTGCCATCCCACATGGGCTCCAATTCTAGTCCCAGCTGCTCCTCTTCCAATACAGCTCTCTGCTGTGATCTGGGAAAGCAGTAGAAGATGGCCCAAGTCCTTGGGCCCCTGCACCCACGTGGGAAAGCAGGAAGAAGCACCTGGCTCCTGGCTTTGGATTGGTGCAGCTCCGGCCATTGCAGCCATTAGGGGAGTGAACCAACTGAAGGAAGACCTTTCTTTCTGTCTCTCCCTCTCACTGTCTAACTCTACCTCTCAAATAAATAAAATATTTAAAAAAAAAATAAAAGCTGATTCTTGAAAATAATTTTTGAACATTTTTTGTCCCTAATTGCCTTCAAGTTGTCTAATTTTTTCCTTTATGATTAGAGTATGTGTGTGTGTGTCTGTCTGTCTTCTCTTACCTGAGTCGTGAATATATTCTTCTATATTTTATTTGAAAGTTGTGTTTAAACCTTCACATTTAAATCTGAAGGTCTACCTAGAATTGACTTTTGTGTATGGTGGGGGCTAGAGGAATAACTGCCCCCAGAGATAGTTTACCAGAATGGCAGCCAAAGTCAGTTGTCTAACTCAGTGGCTGCTCTTTCTGTCATTGATCCCACATTGGGTGAACACTTCTGTTTACAGGGCCCCACACTCTCTCTGCCTTCTTGTGCCTCCTGCTTCTTCCCAGAGCTTAGCTGCCCAGGCTCCTCACCAGTAGCCCAGACCTGAGCAAGGAACAGCCATGTGAGTGGTGCAATGCTGGCTGACCTGTCTACTGTGCGCCAGCGGTGGTCAGGATGCCTGTAGACTGATACGCGGGAGGCTCCCACCCTTTGCTTGGCTCCTGGTGTTCACCTTAGCAGGCTGACCCCCTGGATTCTGAACTCAAAGCCGTCCAAAGATGGATGCTCCCTAGCCTGGCAAACAGGCCAGATGTGACCTTTAGAACCAGCCTTGATTCTTTAGGCAGGTAAAAGGTAGAATTACCAGCTGGCGCCGCAGCTCACTAGGCTAATCCTCCGCCTAGCGGCGCCGGCACACCAGGTTCTAGTCCCGGTTGGGGCGCCGGATTCTGTCCCGGTTGCCCCTCTTCCAGGCCAGCTCTCTGCTGTGGCCAGGGAGTGCAGTGGAGGATGGCCCAGGTGCTTGGGCCCTGCACCCCATGGGAGACCAGGAGAAGTACCTGGCTCCTGCCATCGGATCAGCGCGGTGCGCCGGCCGCAGCGAGCCGGCCGCGGCGGCCATTGGAGGGTGAACCAACGGCAAAGGAAGACCTTTCTCTCTGTCTCTCTTTCTCTCACTGTCCACTCTGCCTGTCAAAAAATAAAAAAAAAAAATTTTAAAAAAAAGGTAGAATTACCAAACTTCTCCAAACCTGCATTAGCTCATCCACGAATGCGAGCTCTCTTCTGCCAGAGACTGTGGTGGGGCTGAGAAGACACAGTATCCATGGAATCCTGGGCGTACCCAGCACAGTGCCCTACGTATAACCGTCTTGACATTTAGCCCATGTCTTCCCTGCTGCCACTCTTCTGACAGTGCAGAGTGAAAGGCTGTGCTTGTGCATCTTCCCCAGCTGTCAGCACCTCTGCTTGCCCTCACAGCTCATCTCCTGAAGACTCACTGCCTGCTCCCTGAGAGAAATCTCCTCACTTGCCTCCCGGCCTCAGCGGACAGTGCAAGAATGCAGCGTGGGCATTGCGGCACAGCCGATTAAAAGCCACAGCTGGGAACACCTGCATCCCATACTGGAGTGCCGGTTCAAATCCCAGCTCCTCCGCTTCTTTTTGTTTGTTTAAGCTTCCTTCCTTTCTTCCTTCCTTTCTTTCTCTCTCTCTCTCTCTCTGTCTCTCTCTGTCTCTCTCTGTCTCTCTCTCTCTCTCTTTCTTTCCCAGAGAGAAGGAGACAGAGAGAGAGAGAGATCTTCCATATGCTAGTTCATTCCCCAAATGGCCACAACAGCCAGGGCTGCTCCAAGAGACAGGAGTGTCTCCCAGGTCTCCCACATGGGTGGCAGGGGCCCACGTTCCGCTGCTTTCCCAGGCTCATTAGCAGGTAGCTGGGTTGGAAATGGAGCAGCCGGGACTTGCACGTATGCCTATATGTGATGCTAGTAGTACTGCAGGCAGCGGTGGCTTACCTTTCTACACCATAGCGCCAGCCCCTACTCCACTTCTGACCCAGCTTCTTGCTGATGTGTCTGTGAGACAGCAGGTGATGCCTCAAGTACTTGAGCCTCTGCCACCCACACAGGAGATCCAGATTGAGATCTGGGCTTCTGGCTTTGGCCTGGCGCAGCCACGGCTGTTGCAGACAATTGGGGAGTGAACCAGAGGATAGAAAGTCTCTCAATCAATCAATCAATCAATCAATCTCTCTCTCTCTCTCTATTTCTCTTCTCCCCCTGTTATTCTCTCAAATAGATGAAATAAACATCTTAAGATAAATTTGAGGGGCTGGCCCTGTAGTGTAGTGGGGTAAAGCCGCTGCCTGTAGTGCCAGCATCCAATATGGGTGCTGGTTCAAGACCCAGCTGCTCCACTTCCAATCTAGCTCCCTACTAATGGCCTGGGAAACCAGTAGAGGATGGGACAAGTCCTTGGGCCCCTTTACCTGCGTGGGAGACCTGGAAGAAGCTCCTGGCTCCTGGCTTTGGATCAGCGCAGCTCTGGTTATTGCAGCCATCTGGGGAGTGAACCAGCAGATGGAAGACCTCTCTCTCTCTCTGTCTCTCTCTCTTTCTCCCTCTCTCCCTCTCTGACTCTGCCTCTGCCTCTCTGTGATTCTGCCTTTCAAATAAATAAATAAATCTTTTTAAAAAAAGAATTTGAATAAGTAACTTTCAAAATGATAGCACTCTTTGCTTGAACACTAAATGGTTAAAAAACCATACGCAAGGCCGGCGCCGTGGCTCAATAGGCTAATCCTCCACCTTGCGGCACCGGCACACCGGGTTCTAGTCCCGGTCGGGGCGCCGGATTCTGTCCCGGTTGCCCCTCTTCCAGGCCAGCCCTCTGCTGTGGCCAGGGAGTGCAGTGGAGGATGGCCCAGGTGCTTGGGCCCTGCACCCCATGGGAGACCAGGAAAAGCACCTGGATCCTGGCTCCTGCCATCGGATCAGCGCGGTGCGCCGGCTGCAGCGGCGGCCATTGGAGGGTGAACCAACGGCAAAGGAAGACCTTTCTCTCTCTGTCTCTCTCTCTCTGTCCACTCTGCCTGTCAAAAAAAAAAAAAAAAAAAAACCATACGCAGAGATCTGAATGCACATACCATTTAATATGCTACTTCACGTCTAAGAATCTGTCCTAGAGAGTTGGACATGGGTGCAAAGAGCCATGTAATAGGATGTTTATTGAAGCAAAATGATTATAGCAAAGGGTTAGGGAGAAAATCAGTAAGTGTCTATCATAGGAAATTGGTCAACTCAATATTATGAGCTTGGGAAGGTCTGGGGTAGACTCCCGCTGGTTTAGTTAAAATTCAAAGGGTAAGACAATGTGTGTTGTACACAGAAATTCTTAACTAATGCCCTGCTTGGATGGAGGGGTGTGGATTCTGTAGTGGAAACAGGAGAACAAAAATTTAGATTATAACGCCCACTTGAATTCCTTGAAATGTGCTAATCTATTGAAGAACATATTATGCAGAAGTTCAATAAGCACTACACTGTATTACCTAATATAGCACTGGTGATGTGTGATCCAATTAAAGTTCAAGTGTTCAAGTAGAGCTTTTTTTTTTTTTAATGGAATAAGCCGGTTGTGTGTATTATCCACTATAGCTTGTCATTTGATCAGCTCTAAGAGGGCACAGGTGAAGTTGGATGTTTATACTCTGAGGTCTCTTCCCATTCTCATAAGTGACCTCCCTAATGCACATAGTATGTATTGTGATTCTGACCAAATAAATGTTTATTCCCCAGATGCTCTGTTTACGTATTGGAACAAGGCTTCAACATCTGAACTTATGGATTTTTTCACAATATCTGAGTGAGTAGTTTTGTCTTTGCTCGTTGGCTCTTGATTTTTTTTTCCTCTATAACTGAGAGATGTGGAGTTGAGCCAGGAATGGAGTGTGTGTCAGATCTATCCTACTCCTTACGTTCTTTCTCCTGACCAGACCCTAGAACATATCTGGGGAGCTCAAGACCCAGAGCACAATGCCCAGCCTTAAATTCCTGCAGATACGTGGTGGCTATGGATGAGAAGCAGCTGTTAGGTGTATAAGGTGTTTTACTAACACGAAACTTACAGGCTGGACTGAGTGGATACTGCTTTTCCAAGTTGTCCTACTTAAGCAGGTGCAGACACTGAGACAGAAAATCACTAGAATTTTAAACGTGTTAAGAAGGAAGGGTGAAGTCTTACATACTACGTGCATTATCTCATTTCATCTCTTCAGTGGAAATTTCTGGTTTCCTTAACTTAAGCTATTTAAAAGACGTGAGTCCACATCCCTTATGCAAACCTGTTTGAACCAGATAATTTTCACACTTAAAAATAACATCCCTGCAGCATCTCAGGCAGTACCTCACAAACACATTATTCTGCAGCTTTAAATTTTTTCCTACAGTACTATGATTGTTCGTAGTAATTGGATAAGTCATAAGTGTAAGTAGCTTTATGTCTGCTGTTCAGGCCATGTTTTTGGTGCCTGATGTATTTGCAGAAACTTTTCAAAGCTTGCTGCACTTTGGAATGACAAGGGAGAGCCTGTGGCCGTGAGCCTCCAGCAGGGGGCTTAGTTCACAGACTTGGTTCAGAGTGACCAGTCCCTCTGCTGAGTTAAAGAAAGGGGTGGTTGTCTTGTGCTAAACTGAGATTCAGTACCAAAGGAGTTCACTACCCGTTATCTTAACCATCTGTTAGGAAATACATAATTTTTTAAAAAAGATTTATTTATTTATTTGAGAGGCAGAGTCAGAGAGAGAGGGAGAGAGAGTGAGGTCTTCTGTCCACTGGCTCACTCCTCAAATGGCTGTAATGCCAGGAGCTAGGCCAGTTGAAGCCAGGATCCAGGAGCCACCTTCAGGTCTCCAATGTGGGTGCAGGGGCCTAGGCACTTGGACCATCTTCCACTGCTCTCCCAGGCCGTAAGTAGGAAGCTGGATTAGAAGAGGAGCAACTGGGACACAAACCAGCACCCATATGGGATGGCAGCACTGCAGGCAGGGGCTTAACCCACTGTGCCAAAGCTCCAGCTTCTGATCTTTTGTTTAAAGTCAGTGTTGTGGATACATTAAGATAATGCTCCATACTTGTCTGTAGAAAATCAGGCCATACAGTTGAATCTCAAGAAAGAATTCTATATAGATTTCAGTGAGGTTGAAAAAACAACTTGGAACCGTGTGTTTGGTCTCAACCCTAATTTCTAATGAACACAGCCTTGGAGTAAATCCTCTAACCCTGAGTCAGTCACAGCCCTGCTGGTCCTGGGCCTCTGGCCTCTGTTCCGTGGTCCCCCGGGCAGCCGCCCACTGCCATGACACGTGACAGGTAATGATCTCTGGGTCTAGAGAGACCTCCAAGAGAATCCCAGAAAACCAGTAGTAAAGCACTAGTGCTCGGCGTGCTTGTTTTCAGTGTATTGAAGACAGTTGTATCTTTAGGTTCTCCTAATAATGTTCCATCTTATCTCCAGAGTCTGCTTGCACCAGTTCCAGTACATGGGGAAACGATACATAGCCAGGTACCGTGGGGTGTTCTAGTTTCGAGATGTTGTGTAACTTTCTGTGTTGCTTGGACTTGACTGCATGGGAAGGGTCGTCTATGATGACTGGCACTTGAGGGTCACGTGAGCAGCTGTGAGGACAGTTGGCAGGCCCTCGGGCTGCCACAGAGTCTGGTTCCATCTTTCGTCTGCATTCCACGTTCCTTCTGTCTTGCCTCGTAGCATGCCTGTCTCTTGGAAGGATTTCCTTTGGTGGCCTGTTGCTACACCTCTGTACTTCCTTCCAGATTCTCCCTGGCACCCTGTGCTGTGTACCCCTCCCCACTCTTTTCCAGTTCCTCCTCTTGTCTTCTCTTTCCTCAATGGTTTCTCTTCCTATTTCACTTTCACAGGGCATTTTTACCCTTCCCACTCCCCCTGCAAAGATCCTAACTTCTCCTCTAACTACCTCCCTCCTTTCTTGATGAAAGAATGTTGCCAGTCCATCCCAAATGTGGGTGAGCTTCCCAGACACTGTCTAAAATGGCCCTTTTTCTCCCCTTACTCTAACTAATCCGTAAGCACCCTGCATTCTTATCTGACCAGAAGCCTTGTTGAGCAACCCCACTCCCTTCTCTGTCCTGGGCATATTCTTGTGTTCCAGGAGAGCTAGACACTGCTTCTTTGGGGGGTACTTCCTCACAGCACATCTTGTCTTTCTCACTATCTTCCTCCCACCTGTAGGCCGTTTGGTACGTCTATATTTGGGTTTGTTTTTTTTCTTCCTGCATTGTGTGTCATTTTGTGTTAGCTGTATTCATGGGGTCTTGCTCTAAATATCATATTTTTCTATTGTTGTATTTAACAATTTAATTATAAGTAAATTTACATTTTAAGAAAAGCTTTCAAACTGACTTGTCATTTAGGTTTGTTTCTCTTGTCTGTGATTCTGTTTCACAGAAATGACAGATTAATACTTTCTATTTGAGGATGAAGATATGCTTTGTATTTTAACATTGTTCTGGGAGTGTTTCAGAGATTTTCCGAATTATATCTTACGTTAAGAAATAAAAAATATTTTCTTTTAAAAAGAAGCTAAGTTAGAGAGACTGTTTTGTGCTTTCCTCCTATTAATATTTTCCATTTTTAATTGAGATGTAAGAGCACTTAAAGTTCTCTAATCTTAACGGTTTTATTTTTCATCACAACAGTGATTTGCGTTTGAGTTCTCCAGTACCAAATGCAACTGTATACAAGGTGTCTTTATATTCAAGTCTCACATTCACACTTTGATTTTGCTCCCTGGAGATGGCCAACAGTGTGTTTGGGATAGGAAAGGCTTCGAGAGCTGCGTGCCTTTGTGCAGTAGCTGCCGCCTGCATCATGGGATGGCATTTGGGGAGTTGGTGCCAAGCTTTTGAGCTTTTGAGCTGAAAATGGTGAATGTGGGAAGCTGAAGATTTCTGTACTGACAAAATATTTTAAAATGGGTTTTGTGGAGTGATTGGCTTATTCTCCCTACCCCCCGATAAGGGATATAAATTTAAAAAAAATTTAAGAAAATATTCCAACTTCATAAGCACCCTGTATATATTTGCATGTAAAACTGTGGACTGCCTTAAACATAGACGGGCAGAGGAGGATTCGAGCGGAGATGTTGTTACTTTGCTCCTTGCACTGTGAAAAGATGTGCCCTGCTCTATTCAAAAATTGCCACGGTCTCTTGCTGCATGTGACAAAGATCCTGAACTGTAAATGTGAATGTCGTCAGTGTTTGCCATTCCACGGTGATCCGGTTGTTTGAACACTGTGCCTTCTCATTGTCACTTTGAAATCACCCAGCAGCATGCTGTCGATGATAGTCCATGCATGCCCCTGTCCCCCTACACACAATAACACAACGAGGGGAACCGTTGGCTCCGGGACGGGGGACAGGTGTCACTCCAGCACTGGTCTCATTTCCCATCTGCTCTGGTGATGGTACACAGTAGGAAGTTAGCTGTTTGATTGCTAACCCAGATCACTTTTCTATTTTCTCTACTTGACTGCTGACAAGTTTAACAAAGTGTGTGGCTCTTCTCCTTCCTGCTTGGGTAAGAATAAAGGTGTTAAAAACTGCCTCATATAATCCCTCCCACTGCATGTTTGTTCTGTGTTTCTTCCTATGTGTTTTTTGATTAGAAAAAAAATATATTTTTTTTTTTTGCTCTTCTGTAACGTGTAATTCAAAGTGGTTTGTGACGTTGTGACAGTTGTCAGAACACTAACCTTTAGCACCACCTTGAAGTGACGTGCGCCTTCTTAAAAGTGGCGTCTCCAGAGTAACTTCCGAACGTGAACAGTTCTCTGCTTTGGCGTGATTTTTGCTTCTTCATCATCAGGTGCTTTGCTGTGAACACTGTGCGAGCTGCTGCCCGTGTGTGTCTCTGGCTGCCCTGCTGGGCTTAGTCAGTACGTGGCCTGTCTACTTGGCGCCATGTCCTGGCTTCACTAACGCTCGCCGTGTCGCTGCGTGTAACACGTCTAACTTTTGCTTCTATCCCCATTTCACTCATGTTGCAGGAACCAGGAGGGGTTGGGACCCATAGTTCATGATCGAAAGTCTCAGACATTGCCTGTTTCCCGTAACAGAACAGGAATGGTGCATGCCAGATTGCAGCAGCTGGGCAGCCTGGATAACTCTCTCACTTTTAACCACAGTAAGTCCCATGACATCCCATCGTAACAGCCAGCATCTCTGTGCCATCTCAGAGGGGCGAGCCCCGGCCACACCGCACCACATCACCAACGCAGTTTTTCTTCCAGCTCAGAAACGTAGGATGAAGAGCTCATGGCACAGTCCCTCTCCTTGGAGGAGAGTCCTTACACGTGGGAATGCCACAACGTGGAACACGGTCAACTGCAGCGAAAGCCTGAAAGTGCTGAACCCCTGCCCCGTGCCCAGCAAACCTGAGCTGGGCCCACAGCCAGACGTGCTCCCGTCTTTTAAAGGCAACGCTGGGGTCTGTGGCTTGTAGCCTGTAGCAGCAATTCCTGAGAATATCTCGATCAGATTCCTCGCGCCCTCCTGATCCTGTGCGTGTAATTGACCGAGTGTCCACATTCTGACATTCCCGCTCTGAACGAGTGTTAACGCGGCTGCGAGAACGTCCAGCCTGTGAATCGACTTGTGAGGGTGTGGAAAACGTCCAATAACGAAGTGACTTTTTCTGTGTTTTCAGTGTGAGAAAGATATCAAGTGTGCTTGGAATTTCTGTAGACAATGGTAAGATTTAATCAGGTTGAAGTCTGCTTACGAGGCCGCTTCACTTGCAAACCAAGACCTCTGTGTTCATCTCGCCTTCCTAACTTTGGGGCTTTCTAACTTCACAGTAGAAGTTCTGCCAAAACAGGGGAGCATATTTTTAATTTACTTTGATCAGTCACCAGAGGGGACATGGTGACGTGTGCTGTTTCTAGAAACTTACTTGTTCCATCCTGCCAAGGGTTTCTCAAAGAAGAAAACCTAATAGATATGAGCTGTACAGCACGTGACAAAGTCCATGATCATTTATAACAGTCCCATTTCTGGTGGCGTTCATCTGGTAGTTGTTCCATCTCCTCTCCCAGCATGACGTGGCTAATGTTTTATCCAGACAATTGTTTGTTCTCATTCCAAGAACTGTTGCTAATGCATAGTTATTAATATCTTCCATCATGGCTAATCATAGGAACTCCATTCACTGTGATTTCCACACCTCCTCCTTGATACTGGCTAAGAGTAAAGACAGCATTTCCACTGTCTCATATAGATTATGGTTCAAAGGACGATAGCTGAGGAATCAAAACACAGCAGCTTCCCGTTCTCCCAGTCCAACGAGGTTAAATGTAATGGGGAGAGCCTTTCTTTATAAGATTCTAGGCTTCATTTAAACCAATATGATGTCAGTATGCCACACACTCAATTGGTAACCTTAAAATGCTGGTTCTTAGGTCTATACTTAGCGACAGAATGTACATTTTTGTAACATATTGAAGGCTCCAGTACTTGGGTTATCCCATGTCTTTTCTGTTGGAGCTTTTTCTGGCTCTGCAGACAAGAAACAAACACAAAGAGGGTTTTGTTATTTTTAGTTTTCATTTCCTGTTTAGCAAAAGAAATTCTGTCCCCAGTGATATGCCGGAGCTGCTGGACTCACTTTGCCCAGAGAATTTATCGAATTCATTGTCAGTTGAAAAAAATGCTTAACCTTTGAAGCATAAGCAGACCACAGCCCCACCTTCAAAGATAATCATGTAGGAAACACAGAAAAGAAAAGTGAAGGACACATGGAGAAATCATCTTAGTGCACTCCCATATGCACAGATCCCCCCACTACAGATGGATTGGGAGGCGTGGTGTGAGCCGAGGAGGACAGCGGGCCACGGACTGCTGCCAGAGCCTTGTTGCTAGCGTGGTGGATTCCCGTGTTCTCTTCCTGCTGCCCACAGTGAGCCCTGTCCTCCCCGCCTCCCTCTCCCAGTTCTCAGTGGCGCACTGTCCTAGCCACATGTCTGCCTTGCCAGCAGACTGTGTTGCTGATTCTCTCAGCCTCTGCCGGCCTTCCCGCAACACCTGCTCATCCCAAGTGGGCTCCCATGTCTCTTAAGTCATTGCATCAGCTCCTAGCACTCAACCTTCATTTCCATCTCTGATTCTGACTGTGTGTGGGGGTGGCTTCAGCCATTCCCCTGGCCAACTCTTTGAGCTTCCAGTTTGTAAACTCAGACGAAAACACACACACACACACAAATTGAAGGGCGTGTAGACTGTAAACACGTGTGAACGTGTATATAAATATAGATTTGTTAGTTTACACTAACAAGTGATATTTTATGGGAGCTGTGTGACCACATATATCTCTCCTAAAAGTCGTGTTTAACAGTGAATACAATACCTTCTGTTGGGCCAACCAATATGACATTGATCAAATATGTGACATCTTCCCAGGCATATCCCAGAGTCTAAGATGAATTCATCTCTGAAAAGAGTAAAAACAGGGGCAAGAGTCTCTGTACATGTGCATTTGCTAATTCTCAGCCTAGCACAGGCCTTGTCAGACCCCTGTGTGGCCAGCAGGGGGCAGCAGAGGTCCATGCCTAAACCTAGACCCTTGTTTGCCCCTGTAGTGCACGCCCCCCCCCCCCCCCCAGGGCTGTCCCCAGCACTCTTCAGTGGTAGGGCTTGGGAACAAACACTGTGTAGGTGGTACATGTAAATTCCAGGAGGGACAGGTGAAGTCTTTGTTCTTTATTGTGATAGGATAGCATGAACATGGTAAATCCTACTGTAACTAAACAGTCTTAGGGCCGAAAAACACTTTTAAAGGAGAGTTGTTTGGGTCATTGCTCAGTTTTCCCTGAAGTAAATCATTGGCACCTTTAAATATTGGCCTGTTTGGCATAGCTGTCACTAATTGTGTAACTGTAGAAGAGATTTGTGTGAAACGCAGAACCGAGAGTGATAGCCACAATCATTAAATAAAACACAGCAGGCAGGGAATATTGAGTGATCGCTTACATTTAACATACATAATCCACATTATGAGGAGAAAACTCAGTGATGTGTGCTTGCATCTCAGTAATACAATTTCCAAAAAGCAAAGAATGAAGTAACACTTCATATTTGCTTTGATGTCATTTGTTGTTCTAGGAATATGTTAAATTTATTTGCTTGTAATTCATATTTACCCAAGGTATGACAGGGAGAAAAGCTTGCAGAGGGATAGGGAGTTGTATAAAATACTGTATTCCTTACAGTTCTGTGTAGCATCAATTTAAGATCGTTGGCTAAAGTGACAGAGCATTCAACTTCAGGTCAGTGTGGGCACACGGTTTCTAAGGGAACTGCCCCCATGTGGCGCGTGCAGGCTGCACGTGACACTGGGGTGAGCACTCGCACCTGGAGGTGTGACAGCAGAGACGTCTGAGGCCCTGCAGGGTACAAGTCCTGGTCCCTTAAGCAGCCTGCGAGGACTTGGACAAAATTACTTGTGAGGCCCCGTTTAATTCTGAAATTCTTTGGAATCTGTGAAATACAAGTAAGAGGATGAGTACGGGTTATAGTTAAATTCCTTTACATAATGTTTAATGTGAAAAAATACAGCAAATGCATTCTTAGACATGGATAATTTATCTTCTAAAATTGGGTAAAATATGCTTATTTGCTTTATATATATATTTAAGATGGCAAATAAGTTATTTACTTATAAACCCACATTTTCTTGATTCTGAGATATATTTACTTGATTTTAGGACATTTTTGCATATTTTCTGGCATTTCTGAGATTGGAGATTCTCTTACATATTATGTTTAACATAGTAGTCTATCTGGTTGGTATTCTTGTAATTGATGGAGTCTCAGAATCGAGAATGTCTGGTGCAATGCCCACATAAAGCCCTTCGTTGTTTTTTTTTTAAAGATTTATTTATCTGTTTGATAAACAGATTTATTTATCTGTTTTATTTATCTATTTGAGTTACAGAGAGAGAGAAGGAGAGGCAGAGAGAGAGAGGTCTTCCATCCGCTGGTTCACTCCCCAGATGGCCGCAATGGCCAGAGCTGCATTGATCCAAATCCAGGATCCCGGAGCTTCTTCCTGGTCTCGCACGTGGATGCAGAGGTCCTTGGGCCATCTTCTACTGCTTTCCCAGGCCATAATAGAGAGCTGGATTGGAAGTGGAGCAGCAAGGACTCGAACCAGTGCCCACATGGGATGCCAGCACTGTAGGTGGTGGCTTTACCCACTGTGCCACAGTGCTGGCCCCAAAGCCATTCATTTTAATGTCCTTGAAGATGACACGTATAAGCCAAGTGTTTCCACAGTTAGAGAGGTCTGTCTCTCATGCTGGGTACCATTTTCGACACTGTAGCATTCCACAGGGAGGGGAGAGCCGTGTGACTCTATACCCCAGTGTTAACACGTGTGCTCACAGAGAGGGGAGAGCCGTGTGACTGCATACCCCAGAGTGTTACACGTGTGCCCACAGAGAGGGGAGAGCCGGTGACTCCATACCCCAGAGTGTTACACGTGTGCCCACAGAGAGGGGAGAGCCGGTGACTCCATACCCCAGAGTGTTACACGTGTGCCCACAGAGAGGGGAGAGCCGGTGACTCCATACCCCAGAGTGTTACACGTGTGCCCACAGAGAGAGGAGAGCCAGTGACTCCATACCCCAGAGTGTTACACGTGTGCCCACAGAGAGGGGAGAGCCGGTGACTCCATACCCCAGAGTGTTACACGTGTGCCCACAGAGAGGGGAGAGCCGGTGACTCCATACCCCAGAGTGTTACACGTGTGCCCACAGAGAGAGGAGAGCCAGTGACTCCATACCCCAGAGTGTTAACACGTGTGCTCACAGAGAGGGGAGAGCCGTGTGACTGCATACCCCAGAGTGTTACACGTGTGCCCACAGAGAGGGGAGAGCCGGTGACTCCATACCCCAGAGTGTTACACGCCGTGTCCTCAAAGCCCTCTGAACACCTTTGCTTCCTTCGTGTGTGAACCGGGGGTCAGATAGCAAAGTGCATGGTTTTTGCCCTGGGGTATTCCTTGTCCTACTCTGCCCCCTGCCCATCCTCAACAGTAAAATGGATGGAAATGATCAGTGGGCCACACGGAAGGTGATCAGATGGACGTTTTGCCTGACTGTTTGCTCTTAGGGAAGCGGTGCACCAGGGTGAACCATCTGGAGACCAGGTCTCCTACATGGGGCGCATTCTCTCAGGAAGGTTCCTTGCCATTCAGTATTTATGTTTTCCCAGGAAACTTTGTATTTCTTTGGATTGATAGTATGGGCCATAGGAAAGAAGCAAAAATGCAACCAGTAGGTTTGGTTTCATAGCAGTTGGAGGGCAGCTGTCAAAATGGAAGCCCCTCGTATGGGAATGTGCACCTCACTTGTTCTACCTGGTTCCTCTGACCTTCCAAAAAGATGTGTGGCCGTGACCCAGCTTCAGTCCTGCTCACCACATCTCCACGGATGCCGTGGTGGGGGCATTACAGATGTAGTAAGCGGTGTTCAGTTGGACTACTCGGCTAACCTGAACTTATTAGGTTAATTAACCTTATAAGGTTAATTAAATGTATGCATAGCAGATGAAAGAAAACTCAGTGAATCTCATCTGTGGTCCCTGAGTTTTTAACAGATTTGGGGGTTTTGGAATAAGTTTTTTTGTCAGTGTGACAGTAGATTGAAAATTGTATCACCTTGAACAGTGAGTGCATCCTAAGGCCTCTTGGCAACCAATAGCGTGCATTCCAGAAGCCCTGGAAGCTGCTCCCAGCTCTCAATAGTGCCGGGGCTCTGGGAGGCAGTTCAAAGCACCACTGCCCCCTGGCGGACATCAGGATGGTTTACACCACACTCCTTCAGGGTCAGAAACTGCTTAACCTGATTTCACAGTTACTGACCCTGAGTTTAAGACTGTTCTTGGCTCTTGAGATGCCCTTCTTGGGTTTACCAGCTCAGCCGCATTTTCCTATAACCGGTGAACGGGATTGCAGCCCTCCGGTGTGCTCAGCTCTGCTCCAGTGCTGAGACACAAAGTCTCAGCCTTACGGTGCCTCTCTGTGCTGCCGTTTATTTTTAGAGATTTTTAAAAAATAAGACTAGCTCAGGAATCCTGCAGATTTTTGACGTGAAGTAGTTTAGGAGAAGCAAGAAGAATAGTTTCTTTTAGAATCGTAAATGACACAGACAAAGGCAGAGAGATTTTTATATGAATCCTCCTGTTATCATGAAGATTAGAGAGGTGCTGTAGTGGCTTAGGGGTCGTGTAATAATTTAGAGAATTTTTGCATTATGGCATTTCTATACCTGCATGCATAATTATAGAATAACTTAATTAGCATAACCCATTGATAATTATATATATATTAAAGATTTATTTATTTGAAAGGCAGAGTTACAGAGAGCAAGGGAGACAGACACAGAGACATTTTCCATCTGCTATTTCACTCCCCAGATGGCTGCAACAGCCAGGGCTGTGGGCAAGACTAAAACCAGGAGCCCAAATTCCATCCAGGTCTCTCACATGGGTGTCAGGGGACCAAGTACTTGGGCCATCTTCTGCTGCCTTCCCAGGGGCACTAGCAGGGAGCTGGATTAGAAGTGGAGAGCTCAGGTCTCTAACCAGCACTCAGATAGGATCCTTGTAAAAGCATGTGGCCAGATTCTGTTCCTAGAACGGTTCCAGGCTTTCAGCCAGGAGAGAGTGAATTCTGTGGGGATTCTTCACTGTGCAAGCCACCTCAGGTATAGTGATCACTGGGGCACATGGAACTAATGAGTTTTCTAGAAAGAGAAAGGGGCAGTTCTGTTCAGAGAAAGAAATTAAAAGTCATCACTAAAGCCAATTTCTTGTTAAAACGTAACGCACACTAAACCTATTTGGAGTTCATGGCAGCCTCAGTAAAGGGTCCTTTGACTTCTGTGAAATGTTGGTTGGTCTAATAACAGGTGTTGAATCTTTTATTCCTTCTTCCTTGTTTGTGATCACTATAACAGGAATCATCAATCTGTTTTCCTCTTTCATTGCCTCCATATCTTACCAAGCAAACCTCCCCAAATGAAACAATGCTTTGCCTCACATAAAGGCAGTGCCCCCAACTCTCCCTCTGTCCTTTCTCTGGGAAACTTCTTACCCAAAAAGCAAACAAACAAACAAAAATAGAACCAGCATGGTGCCAAATGTCTTGTACATCCTCACCAAAGAGAGACACAGTGAAAGTAATGGGACCTCACAGACACAAAACATCAGACTCACCTTTTTAAAAGCAAGGCAAAGCTTGATAAAAAGCACATAACAGGGTTTTACTGTATTTTGAAAAGCACACCTGTAGCTCTAAAAATCTCTCTTGTAGCCTTCAGAAGCCATTCTGTAATTGTGTCACTTACAGAAGTCAGAGTGGCTTCATGCCAGTTACTCTTTACTACAGCACAAGGACCCGGATAAGGAATTTGAAGTGTAGCTTCTGCTATTCCCCAGTACTGGTCTCGGAAACCCATAGGTCCTGTGTACTTCATTTTCCTGATTCGTTTACAAAACGTCTCCCTCTCTGGAGCATTAAGAAAACGCCTATTCCCCGAGGAGTAAGTGTTGGATCATTTGTGCTCCTTGGAGAAAGACCTTCGTGGAGTTTACTCCGTCACCCTCCTCCCGCGTCGTCTGGACCGGCACTGTAACACCTTTGCATCCCTGTGCCTACTTCTGCTGCTGCCATTCATTTCATAACCTACTCTCTCAAATTGCGTGTCTACCGCATTTATATCAGCACTAAATTGATTTTGCAGTCACATGTAGAAGACTTCAGTTTGTATCTGCATTATGTGTGATGAAGCTAAATTTACATGACAGATCCTTCAAGGCCTTTTCTCTTCTCCAACACTTCTCTCAGACATACTGGCTTTTGTGCTTTTTAATTCAAGCAAAGAGAATACGAGCAGCACAGTCAACTCTTGAGTATCTCCCCTGGTCACAGATGGCAGTACAGATCTTGATGTATTGATGGACTACTTTAGCACTCCCTGTACCAGGCACTCGGCTTCCCAAACACTGCTGAGTTTAATCCTCACCGCAGCCCTCTGGGGTGGACACCGTTACTGTCCCCGTTCCACAGATGAGGAAGCAGGGGTAGGAAGAGGCCAAGTAACTTGCCGAGGTTACACAGCTAGTGAGTGGCAGAACTGGGTTCACGCCTATTTTTTTTTCTTTTAAGATTTATTTATTTGAAAGAGTTATAGAAAGCAAGAGAGAGAGAAGAGAGGAGAAACAGAGGTGAGAGGGAGAGAGATACCTTCCATCCACTAGTTCAGTCTCCAGATGGTACACCTGCCAGTGATGGGCCAATCCAAAGGCAGAGCCAGGAGCTTCATCCCACATGGGTGACAAGCACTAGGGCCATCTTCTGCTTTTCCCAAGCCATTAGAAGGGAGCTGGATGAGAAGTAGGGCAGCTGGGACCTGGATCGGCACCCACATGGGATGCTGGTGTCTCAGATGGTGGCTTTACTGGCCGCACCACAGCGCTGGCCCCTGATAGCCATTACACCTGATCTTAGCCAGAAGGCTGAGAAGCGATGTATCCATTTTCTTAGCCCCAGAGCTGTGTTGCTGCATCTGCGTGTATGCAAAGCCCCTGAAATCTCCGCATTGCCACCGTTGTCACCGCTTAGTCAAGTAGCTAAGTGCACGGTGCCTGTCTTAGTGCAAGTCCTGGCTCCACGGTGTACCACCTGTGTGACTTTAGGCAAAACGCGGAGTCTTTCTGTGCCTTCACCTCCTCACCTGTGAAAGGGGCCCAGTGACACACGTCCCGCACAGGGCTGCTGGGATTAAGAGGAGCCGCTGGCAGAGGGTTCCCGCCGCGGGCGAGCGCATGGCGCGCCTTCCTGTTGTGCTCATCCTTGCGGAGTTGGAGAACAGTTCTCCCTGGCTGGGAACATTAACACCCCTCTTCCCACACAGAACACAAACAGGGAGACGGGGCCCCGAAGTGGGCCTTCTGTGCATACTCAAAAGTTGACTGTGGCTCTCCCATGCCGCCGGCCTCGCTGTCTGGACCGTGGCCGCTAACCCCATGTTGTGACTCACGCAGGCTACGGCCACTCAGATGCGGACGTCCTCCACCAGTCCCTGCTCGAAGCCAACATCGCCACTGAGGTTTGCCTCACGGCTCTGGACACGCTCTCCCTGTTCACGCTGGCGTTCAAGGTGAGTATCAAGCAGCACTCGTGCTGAGTTTCACCCACTCGCTCCTGGTGTTCTGCACCGACTGTTGCTGCTGCCGTAAGAAAGCCATTCACTTTTAAATTCCTTCAGTGGTGCCGTTCCGCAGTACATGGCTTGCACTCCGTGCAGTAAAGCCAGACTGGTCAGTGTGCGCAGGGGGGTGGGAGCAGTCCCTGCAGGCTCGAGGCTGGGGGAGAGCATCCCCCAGGGGACAGCAGGGTTTGCTCCCCCCTGGGGGATGATCGGTGCGGGAGCCTAGTCAGACGTGCCTGCCGGGAGTAGCTGTAAGCATAGTCCAACGGGATACCAAATTAAAATCAGGTATTTATGGAGAGAGGAGCAGGAGACACAAACACACTCCTCTCTGCAGTGTTTTCTCTCTGTTACTGAGTGGAAGCATTTCAGAATCAGACGAGGGAAGGCAGGTTTTCTGGTCTTGTTTTGCATTTTAGCGAGTGATACGCACGCAGGTGACGCTGGACTGGTGAGCTACTCTCGGGTGTTCAGGAACCTGACACTTGCCCTTCTGCTGAGTGATCGCTTCCATTTCTGGCATGGAGGGGCAAACTGACGTGCTGCCAGTGGACTTGGAGTGTTGAGACAGCGTGTTATTGCCAGGGGCAATTGGAACGTGCACCTAAAGCCTCCCTTAGCTTACTTACCTCTGCTATCCTGCGCAACATTTTCTTTCTCAAGGAGAGCGAAGTAGTCACCGTGCTATCAGTGTCGCTTTACTAGAATACAGCTGTGTGTCCCTGGCAGCAGCGCCCTGCACCTCCTGTCACTAGGAAGGAACCCGGGTGAGGGCGGGGACCGACGACCCCTCCTAGCATGAGTCGGAGGCGGCAGCGTCGTCTTCCGGGAGCCTCCCCAGAGCGGCTTTCACGGCAGCCACAGCCTCCGGAAACTGGCAGAAATGGAGGTTGTCAGGTCCTAGCCCAGGCCTGCCGCATCCCAAGCTGATCTGAGACCCCAACGCCACGACTTGGAAGCTAGGAGTCTACTAGAGCTATGGAAGAGGTCGGAAAGCCTCTGTCTGCCTGCTTGCTTTCGTTGTAGTTGCAAATCCCCGTGTGAACCGGCAGGGGAGGTTTTCTGTATGCATGTTTGGTCACGCACACCTGTGTCAGTGCCAGACACAAACAAATGCTTAAGCTTAGAGCAACAGTAGAACTCTCTCTTCTGCGCTCTGCCGGGGTCCTGCTATGTGGATAAGTGGGAAATTCTGGAGGGGAGGGGCTGGGGCGTGTCCCACGCAGCACGGGTGTGGCCCCTGTCAAAGGAGCGTGTGTCCACTGAACAGCCACAGGGCTCGTCCAGCCCCGTCTAAGTTTCTTGCTCAGTATTAAAGCAGGGCACTTGTCAGGGTTCCCGGATCTCCAGACACTCAGTTACCAGGTAGGTTCTGACACCCGAGAAACAGCAACCTATGGTTCTGATGAGAAGTTGTGATATTTCTGGACTGGAAGTCTCCAGACCTAAGGTTTCTTATCTTACTATTTGAAACATAAGATGGAACTCACAGGGCTGTTGTGAATTTTGAGTGGGGTGAGCCTCGAAGGGCCGTCTGCATTGCTGGTCTGTCCAGGCTCAGTGCCCTCAGAGTGGCGGGGGAGCTCCCGTGGACTGAAGCCCACCCGCAGCCTGTGTTTCAGCCCTGGGCTGGATCTGCTTGGTCCCTCTCAGTCCTGACTGCCTTACCTACCATGTGCAGCCCGGCCTCCTGCCTAAAGTGAAGGTATGCGTGGACTGGGATGACGTATCCAGAAACAGCTGCCCTGGGTCTATACCACAGCAGGGACCCAAATGTGGCAAAGGGTCCGATCCCCGAGACCCCAGGGAAGAGCTAGCTGATCTCTGTCAAAGCTGGTAGCCATGTGTGCAAAGCTGACATGGGCGCTCAGCACCCTGAGACGTGGAGAGCTGGGCAGGCGGAAGGTGCTGTGGCCTGACCGAATGTCAGGGTAGATGGCACTGCGGGCTCTCCTGGCTCAGAGGCCCCTGGCGCAGCCACTGCTGGGGCACCATGGGGGCATGGGGGCGTATCAGAGTGTAGCGAAGAGTTAGCTGTAACATCCGAGTGTCTGCCACGGATGGAGCACGCTGACTACTGACATGTCGTAATTGGCCTCCCGTAATAAGTTGCCAAAGACAATCAGTTTCTTAGTGAGAGGGAAGTTTGGCAAGATCTACACCCTACACCCTATTGAAGCCTGAATATTATTCTTGTGTTAGATCTCCTGTTTCCTGAGAACTTCCGTGCCTCAGGCTGTAATGTTCACAGCAGCCCCCCGGGTAGGGCTTATGTCCCACTTTACAGATGAGCAAACTGAGGCTGAGATGGATTAGGAAATTTGCCCAAGATCACTACTACAATTGGCCTATCCAAAGGCCTTATTCTCTACTGGGTAAGGGTACGTGTGTGTGTGTGTGTGTGTGTGCACACATGGGCACAAGAGAGATGAGACAATCTCAAGTTATCTGGATGAGCTCACCTAGATTAGATCTAGATAGAGCTAACTATCTAACTATTTTTATATTTGTAATGTGTTCACAAATTTGATCTGAAAATATTTTTTTTTTTTTTTTGACAGGCAGAGTGGACAGTGAGAGAGAGAGATAGAGAGAAAGGTCTTCCTTTGCCGTTGGTTCACCCTCCAATGGCCGCCGCGGCCGGCACGCTGTGGCCGGCGCACCGCGCTGATCCCATGGCAGGAGCCAGGAGCCAGGTGCTTTTCCTGGTCTCCCATGGGGTGCAGGGCCCAAGCACCTGGGCCATCCTCCACTGCACTCCCTGGCCACAGCAGAGAGCTGGCCTGGAAGAGGGGCAACCGGGACAGAATCCAGTGCCCCAACTGGGACTAGAACCCGGTGTGCCGGCGCCGCTAGGCGGAGGATTAGTCTAGTGAGCCGCGGCGCCGGCCGAAAATATTTTCTAATAGCAATGCTGTTAAACAGCAGTTACACAGCAGTGCTGTTGAGTGCTTCTTCGTGATTTGAACTGTACCATGAGAACTAACCCATAATCATAAGAGCAGTGGGAACTAAAAGGATGGGTACTTGGGGTCTTCCTCCGTGGCTTGCGATCTGATTTGCACAGCTGTGAGCCTGGTCTGCAAAGTCACAGGAGGTTTAGGTCATCGCGGTGACTGGCACATCTGCCACTAAAACAGCGCCTCTCCAGACTGAATTCTTCAAAGCTGTGTTTAGATCGATGTCTACATAGAGATGAACGCCTTATGCCTTGGAAATACTTGACTGTCTCCGATATCTTTGTCCAGATGTCTCACTTGGCACCCAGGATTGCAGTTTGTTTTCCTCTGTTCTGGTATCTTTAGAAGTTACTGGTCTCGAGCATTCATGCCCCAGAAGACCTGTTTCCTGGGCTCAGCACTGTGAGGGACTGCATTACAACAGTGAAACCTGAATCCATGACAGATAGCCCCTGGAGAATTAGACTTCACCTTATTGCTGTAAATAAATCATGCCTTCATAGTATTCTAATTTCTCATTCAGTTTCCTGAATGAAACGTTCCTATCCTCCGTGAGACACTGTAGGGATAAAATGGTAGAAATTAAATACGCTAATACTTTCTCTGTGATTATTTCTGAGTGGACAAGTGAAAGGTGATTTTTGTTTTGCTCAACAGAGAAACTCAGAAAGAGGGAAGAAAGCCAGTTGGAAAATAAAGGAAGGTAGCTGGTACACAGCTCCCCCTGTATGTGAGGGACTATTTGCATCTCGTGTAAACAAGTTTTAGCTCCATTTTGCAAGCAGGCTTTGAGATCACGCCCAAGAGTACTAAGTCCTGAAAATGAAAAGGGAAAATCTTGACCCCAGAGAGGGAAAGAAGGAGACATTTAACTCAAGAACGTCAATTCAAGAGGTCAGTTCAGACAGCAGGACTGGGGACCTTGGCGATTTAGGTAGGAACTGCCTCTCCTGAGTAGCTCCAGCAAAGAGTGCTGAGGGGTGAAAGGTCAATTCCAGATTCTCCCGAGCCTTAGACCTGCATCATTAGCGAAGCAAATGCGTTGTGAAAAGCAAGGCTTTCAGACTGGAGAAAAATGGTGCTCACAGACAACGAAACTCGTAAGCAGTTCCCCAAACGTGGTCTTTTTCTTAGTGAACAGCTGCTCATGGTTAAGAAGGACACCATGTTCATTTACCTCGTGACATTTCTTGCTCATTAGATTGCTCCTCTTTCACACGATGGTATTCAGTGTGGTACCCGTGTATGCCATGATACAGAGGTCACTGAATTCCAGGTATTCTGCCAGCTGTGTTACATCTGCGCTCACTGGACCTCATTCCTTGAGTCAAAATTCCCCTCGCAGTAAGATGCGGTAAATTCGCTCCGAAACTATGCTTCCAACCACGATTTCCTGCCTCAAGATTATTTGGCCATAAGTTGTCTCTGTTCAAGGACTCTGTGGTTCCATGCACGTCTGGACAGGAAGGTCCAGGTGGGCTTCTTGCTAGGCTCTGTTGGCTACGTTTCTTCCTGGGTGTACTTCTGTTTGCTGTGTGTTCTTGGCAGCTGAAGAGTTTTAGCTGGCTGGGCTTCCAGAGTGCTTAACTGGCGTGAATTCTGTGCTTAACTGAGGAAATGTAACAGGATGACTGGAAGCATTCCATTATAGTCCTTTGGTTTGTTTAAATGAAATGCATGAAATGTTAAATCCTACTGGCTATCGTTGCCGAGCTGAGCGAGGCGTTTTACACTTAACCTCGATTCTTCACAGTAGCTGTGCAAGGTCAGTTTCACGGACGAGAATGCCAAGATCCAGTTCACCTGTGCAGCGCCTGACCGTACCCAGCTGGGTACTCAGAGCTTAGTGTCGAGTGCCTGAGAAGGCAGGCTGAGGGACCCCTCACTACCCCCTTAGAGGACCTTTTTCACATACCTTTCTTTTTTTCCCCTGCACATCAACTAATGCCTGTAGTGACATTTCTCTGTGGGAACTGAGATGTCACAAACATCACCCTTACCAGTTGCTAGTGTCAAGTCAAAATAAGCAAAATAATAGAAGCCCAATTGGTACCGAACAAATAGTGGCCCTTTAAACTATTACAGTTTGCTGGGACGTTTATTCCCAAAGCGTAAGTTGATTTGTCTTGCAAGAGAATTCCGTCCTTCGTGAGGGGACTCAAGGCAGAGTTTGTTAAAATTTGAAGTTGTCCTTAATGCTTGGAAAATGAAATCCTTTATCTGGAAAATTGTCTGAAGCCTGGATGTATGTGGCCTGTCTCACTAATGGGGCTGTCCATGTGTGTTTTAAGAACCAGCTCTTGGCTGACCACGGCCATAATCCTCTCATGAAAAAAGTGTTCGACGTCTACCTGTGTTTTCTTCAAAAGCATCAGTCTGAAACAGCTTTGAAAAACGTCTTCACTGCCTTACGGTCGCTGATCTATAAGGTAAGCTTCTTCCTTGGCTGACCGTCGGCCCCCGGGGGTTAGGGCACGCCGCTGAGCACTGACCCTGCTGCGCTCGTCTGCCGCCTCCTGCTCTTTCTAGTTCCCCTCGACGTTCTATGAAGGGCGGGCGGACATGTGCGCCGCGCTGTGCTATGAGATTCTCAAGTGCTGCAACTCCAAGCTGAGCTCCATCCGAACCGAGGCTTCCCAGCTGCTCTACTTCCTGATGAGGAACAACTTCGACTACACTGGAAAGAAGTCCTTTGTCCGGACACACCTGCAGGTGCGTGTGGGCCGGCCTTCCAATACGGACTTGCCCTGGGGAATCCCACTTCTGCGGGGAAAGCTGGCTGTCACATTCACCTGCTTCCTCATAAGTACTGCAGCACCTGACCCTGGGATGAACGTCAGGAGGTCCTGCCTAGCTGGCTTGGTTGATTTCATGCACTGTTGTGAATTGACACTTCAGTATTGATTCAGTATCGGACTAACTGAAATGCCATTTTATCAAGAAGGAGTAGAACCGATGCTTACTAGTAAACATCTTGTGTAAGAGACAGAAACCCCACAGTGGTTCTTCTCTGTCTTCTGACTGTGTGGGAAGAGGAAGAGTGTGAATCACATGAGGGCCAGGGAGGCTCCCAGGGGACGTGGGGGATGACTAGGAGCTAGCAGTTGCAGAATGGTGAGCTTGTCACAGGCGTGTGGCCAGGGGAACAGCTGTCATGGGAACTGGAGGTGTTCCGTAGTGTGGAGTTTAGAGTATAGATGACAAGTTGAGAGGGAACATCTTTGTGCATTTGGAGGAATCCTCTGGGCCCCCAAGTTGAGAAAGGAGTAGGGGAGTATAGGTCTCACCTAGAGAGACAGTTGTCAAATCTGGGACAGAAAGGACAGTGTCCTGGACCAGTGATGATAAGGTTAGTAGGAAGAGGAGAGAGAGTTGACAGTACTTGGGGACTGACTGTACCTGAGGGTGGTTAAGGAAGAGGAGGAGGCATGAGTGTTTTAGCTCAAGCGACTCAAGGTGGTGCTATTCATAGACCCAAAAAAGATTTCCTCGTTGCATAGTTAACATGTACACCTTCTAATAAAAATGGGACTGTTCAGTATTTAATTGATACAAGACCAGGTATAGTCAGGTCTGTCTTTGGAGACAGTGTTAGGTGATATCTCTAGATGATAAGGATTATGTATTTCTCATCCTCTGTACTCTACTGACAAGCATTTTGCTTGGCAGAAATGAACTTCTTAAGTTTATCAAAAATCACCTTCCGGAATAGCTCCTGAAAGGGAAAAATATGCTCAGATACCACTCCTGCACTGGAGTGATCCCTGTGCAGATCTTCCCTCCTTTGCCCAGTCCTCCTGCCCAAACTAACCCAGCACAGCAGCTGAGCCTCAGCAGGTGCTGCAGGTGGGTTGACTTGCTCCTGCTTGTGTGTGCCCAGGTCATTATTTCTGTCAGCCAGCTGATAGCAGACGTCGTAGGCATTGGAGGAACCCGGTTCCAGCAGTCCTTGTCCATCATCAACAACTGTGCCAATAGTGACCGGCTCATCAAGGTGGGTGGCCCCTTTTAATCTTGGCCCCCAGCACTCTGCCTCATCGCGTGAGCACAGGCAGAAGGCAGGTGAAAGCCATGCGCCCTTCCTTCTCCCACCCTCGTTTCAGCACACCAGCTTCTCCTCGGACGTGAAGGACTTGACCAAGAGGATACGCACGGTCCTGATGGCCACAGCCCAGATGAAGGAGCACGAGAACGACCCGGAGATGCTGGTGGACCTGCAGTACAGCCTGGCCAAGTCCTACGCAAGCACCCCTGAGCTCAGGAAGACGTGGCTCGACAGCATGGCCAGGATCCATGTCAAAAACGGGGATCTCTCCGAGGTAGCTCTGCCAGCCCCTTTTCCAGGTTTTTGAGAAAACCAGTTATGCTCCATTTACGGAAAATAACCAGTTTTGAGAATTGTCCCACGAGTCAAAAGATACCAATTAATAGTTCACAAGTATGTGGTATAGACAGTTGAAAGAACTGCAAGAGAGGAGCTGGTAGGCTCCAAACATAAAGGAAAGATAAGAAAATGGAAATGCTGATTGTATGATTTGATCATTTTATATACATGCATTAAAATGTTGCGCCATACCCCATAAAAGTGCACTGCTATTCCATGTTAATCCACAGATGTTTTTAATTGAAAAACAAGCATGGGCATTTGGCATAGTGGTTAGGACACTGCTTGGAACGCCCACATCCCATATCTGAGTACCTGGTTTTGAGTCCCATGTCTGTTCCTTATTCCAACTTCTTGATAATGCAAATTGGGAGACAAATGTGATGGCTGTTTTGTTTCCTGCCACCCATGTGGGAGTTGTGGATTGAGTTCCCAGCTCTTGGCTTCAGCCCGGCCCAGCCCTGGCCATTGCAGGCATTTGGGGAGTGACCCAGCAGATGTGAGCTCTGAGTCTGTCTGTCAGTCTGTCTCTCTGCCTTTCAAATAATTAGAATAATACATTATTAAAATAATAATAACATTAAGAAATGAACTCATAACCAGATGTCTATTAGGTAACAACTAGGCTGCTTACTCAACTGTTTCAGAGCTATGAGGCAGTGAGTGGAAGGAAAGACTAAACAGCAAACTCTGCAACACCTTAAACAGTGTTGGGCTCAGAAGGTGCCTTCATAGTTATCCGAACATTTTCATAATTTAAAACGGATTATAAAGGATATTTCTATCACAAAGGAGCATTGTTTGAAAGTTCCTAAGAATATACATACTCAAAAATTGCCTACCAATTAAAGTGTAAATTGTTTCTGCATCAATATTCCTATTTAAAAAATTCAGCTATTTAGGAGAAACTTAATTTTTCCTGCTGTTGAGGTGATTATAAGGCAGCACTGTCTCCTTGTTTGAGATTGTCCCTTTGCTTTAGTGGGTGTTCCCTTCTGTGCAGAGCTGACAGGGTGGCTGGGAGATGGACGTGTGGGCTGCAGACAGGCTGTGAATCCAGGACCCAACATTGGCTCTATTCTGTGACCCTGAGCCCGTTTTCAACCCCTCTGTGCCTTGAGGGCCTCGTTTGTAAAATGGGGAGGTCTCTAAGGCCGATTCTGCATTCCCATGAGTGCTCTGTCTGGGTTTTGTGCCTGAGACATGTCGGTATAATCAACATTACTAAAGCAAGCATGTGAGGACTTAGAAACTTCTGTGACTAGTAAGATTATGTTCTAAGTGTAAAAGATCTAGGTGACTATTTTTGTATATTGACTATTCAAGGAGCCCAGTGTGCTAAAAGACATGTGTACATGACAAGTCTGTTTGAACATGAATTTGATCTAACCTATACATTAGCCATAATGAAAAAGAAATAGTGGTGGTGGTGGTGGTGGTGTTAACCATAGCAATTTTTCTATTATTCTCAGAATTAAGCTTTTAAAAATAATTTGTATGGCCCAGGTCTCTTTTTTGAAAAAGACAGCCCATTCAGCTTAGTTGTTCCCCTGTCTATTAGTTTCCTGTGACCACCATACCAAAGTAGCACAGACTGGATGGTGTGAAACAACAGAAACATATTCTCTCTGTCGCTCCCCGTCTTCGTGGAGGAACGACACAGGACCCTGCGCTGTTCTTTTGTCTGCTCGGCCCTTCCCGGGTTTGCTGCTGGTTCTTCCCGGGTTGGCTACTGACCCTTCCACCTCCATGGAAGGGCGGTTCCCCCTGGCCACTTTCCCCACTTCCGCGGGGGAGCGGCACACCGCCGGCCGGCTCTCTCGGGGGCTGCACAGGTGTTCCCTCAGATGTTCCCCTTAGATGTTCCTGGTGCATGCTGTCTCTCTCCTCCTTTATAGTCCTCCTCTGCCAATCCCAACTCGGCTGCCCACACGCCGAGTACGCTGCTCTCCTCCAATCAGGAGCAAGTCCTACAGTTTATTGGCTGAACTGGAGGCAGCTGTGTAGAAGCTGTTTTCTCCTCTCCCAGTGCCATATTGTGGGAGAGCAGATGCATAGAATAAGTCTTAATTCCAGTAACTTAGTCTAGTCCGAGTTGCTCCCCACAGATCCCCCTTTCTTTTTATTTTTTGGCGTTGATACGCGCCTGTCTTCGGTGCCCCGCGGCACACACTCTGCTCTGCTTGCTAGAGTTGCCCACAGGTTCTTACAAGCCTACCAATCAGGCAAACTGAATCCGGGTCCTCTCTTCGCCATGTTGTGAGGAGGTTTTTAGGCGCTGATGCGTGCCTGTGTTCGGTGCCCTGCAGCGCATGCTCTGCTCTGCCTGCAGGTGCTTACAAGCCCTATCAGGCAAACCGAATCCAAGCCTTCTCATTGCGGTATTGTGGGGAGGCCTTATTGATGTTAATTCGTGCCTGTCTTCGGTGACCTGCGGCGCATAAGCTGCTAGCCGCCCGCAGGTGCTCACCGCCTTCCTAATCAGGCAGACCGAATCCAAGCTCTCTCATTGCTGTGTTGTGGGGAGGCCTTTCTCTATTTCTCTATCTCCGGGCATTCCTATTTCTCCTATTTTACTTCTATCTACCAGCATTCCTATTTCTCTCATTTTACTTCTAAATGTCTGTTTCTCTTATCCCTGTGGCTTCCCGGCGCCCGCCCCGAGGCTGCTTCTCGGCGGCTTCCCGGCTCTGAGCCGCTTCAGCCCGCGCCTCTCTCATCTGCGCGGCTTCCCGGCTTTGCGCGACTTGGCTTCGCGCGCACTCCATGGTCTCGCACTAGCCCAGCGTTCCCTATCTACTTGTGCCCCGCACGCTCTCTCTGCGCGCGGCAGCCTCCGCGAGTCACACAGCCCCAGCTCACGTCTCCGCCACTAGTATTCAATCTAAGTTCCCCGGGCTAACCTGGCGAATTCAACCCAGCTCACGTTTCCGCCCCACGATTTGGCTTCCCGTCCTTTGCTCCCCGGGCTAATCAGACGGATTCCAACCTGGCTTACGTTTCCGCTTCTGGTTTTAACTTTTCGCCCCCTATTCCCGAGCTAACTTGAGAATCCCAAAGTAGCTTTCGTCTCCGCCTCAGCCTGCCCCCGCGGCTACATCCTCCCTAACATATTTTTCTCTACCTGGTATGTTTCCCTAAGTTTTCTTCCAACAATATTCCTCCCTCATTTCTCCTGGCTTCTCCCCACAGTCCGTATCTGAGTCTGTTTGTTCTAGCTTTCACTTTCGCTTTCGACCTTAGAGATTTCTCCCAGCTTCCCCCTGTAGTCCGTATCTGAGTCTATGCCTAGGCTTTCAATAGCTTCTTCTGGCACCTTTTTCATCCGGCTTTTCCCTAGGCTCTTTGCTAGTCTCTCTCTCCGGTATTTTCCCATTTCTTCCCTCCTAAGTTTCCTATCCAAGTCACGGCACCATTATGTCGCTCCCCCTCTTCGTGGAGGAACGACACAAAACCCTGCCTAGGCTTCATATCCGAGTCACGGCACCATTATGTCGCTCCCCCTCTTCGTGGAGGAATGACACAAAACCCTGCCTAGGCTTCATATCCGAGTCACGGCACCATTATGTCACTCCCCGTCTTCGTGGAGGAACGACACAGGACCCTGCGCTGTTCTTTTGTCTGCTCGGCCCTTCCCGGGTTTGCTGCTGGTTCTTCCTGGGTTGGCTACTGACCCTTCCACCTCCATGGAAGGGCGGTTCCCCCGGCCACTTTCCCCACTTCCGCAGGGGAGCGGCACACCGCCGGCCGGCTCTCTCGGGGGCTGCACAGGTGTTCCCTCAGATGTTCCCCTTAGATGTTCCTGGTGCATGCCGTCTCTCTCCTCCTTTATAGTCCTCCTCTGCCAATCCCAACTCGGCTGCCCACACGCCGAGTACGCTGCTCTCCTCCAATCAGGAGCAAGTCCTACAGTTTATTGGCTGAACTGGAGGCAGCTGTGTAGAAGCTGTTTTCTCCTCTCCCAGTGCCATATTGTGGGAGAGCAGATGCATAGAATAAGTCTTAATTCCAGTAACTTAGTCTAGTCTGAGTTGCTCCCCACACTCTCACAGCTCTGGAGGCTGGAAATCCAAAATCAAGGTGCTGGTGGCACCGTGCTCTGGACTTTCTAGGGGAGAACCTGCCTGTTGCCCTTCTTGTAGCTCCCGTGTCTCTGGCAAGCATGTTCTCCAGCTCGTGGACAAGCCACTCAGACCCTGTCCCCATTGTCATGTGGCATCCTTCCTCACGTGTCTGGGTCCTGTGTCTCTTCTCCTATTATGACACAGTCATGTTGAAATTAGGGCCCACCTTGCACCAGTGTGACCCCATATTAACTAATTGCGTCTATAAAGGGCCTATTTCCCAATAACGTCACATTCTGTGAAGTCCCAAGAAAAATGTGAATTTAAGGGAGACACCAACCAACCTAGTATACTCTGTAAATAAGGGTGCTGTAGCAGCGAACATGCAAGACTTCTTGTTGCTCCAGTCATGTCCGTTGTGTACTTGCTGTGTGAGCCATCGCATGTCTGTGTGCCTCTCCTGCTGTGCTCTGGGAAGACTCTCATCAGGGTGCGTACTTTGCTACTGACGTGTATTCCCACATGCAGGTACATCACAGGGCCCCTGCGTGGTAGGTTGTCTCCCTGAGGGTGAGATCTGGGGCAAGGGCACCGTGTGGTGGTGGCCATACACCTGCTGAGGACAGGCCCTCATGCGCTGAAACGTACAGTGGCTTCACTGCCTGCAGTTGTCTCTGATTTTTCTAACACCGTGACTTCTTGGTGAAAAAAGATTGTTTTTATTTTCTCTTTTATTTTAAGGTATAGATAGTGTTGAACTAGGACTTTTCTTTGGAATTGTATGTTTGGAAAAGATATAGCTTCATTTTTCTTAATTAAATGAAGAAGATACCAGCACTTGAAATGTGAGCCTTTCTCTCAGAATCCAGGGGAAAGCACACCTTTTCCCCAAACGGGTCTGTTTTCACAGTTAGAAAAATGATACAGAAAGCTTTGGTGCTTGTAGAGGAAAAATGCTCTTGTTATCTTTCACCTTAATTTTTTTTAAGATTCATTATTTATTTATTTAAAAGTCAGAGTTGACAGATCTTGCATCCACTGGTTCACTCTCCAGATGGCTGCCACAGCCAGATCTGGGCCAAGCTGAAGAGAGGAGCAAGGAGCTTCTTCCGGGTCTCCCACGTTGGTGACAGGGACCCAAGCACTTGGGCCATTAGCAGGGAGCTGGATTGGAAGTGGAGCAGCCAGGACTTGAACCATTGCCCACCTGGGATGCCGGCATTGCAGGTGGTGGCTTTACTCACCATACCAAATGCTGGCCCCTACATTAAATTTTAGTAATTCTAAATAGAAATAAGGCTGAAATTTGTCTCAATTCCAAATCGATTTCAAAACCTGAGTTTATGCAAGCGGTTCCACTTTTTTTCAATGTTAAGATCAGATATTACAAACAGCAAATAGTTGCTGCCTTGAGATTTCATTGTAATTATGAGTCGCATAGATTTTTGTCTGTGAGCTTTGTGACACGCCGTTGTAAACTGATTCTGAGCCCTGTCTTTTATTCTAGGCAGCAATGTGTTATGTCCACGTAACAGCCTTGGTGGCAGAATATCTCACACGGAAAGGTGAGGAAAGATTCCTTTGTTTTGTGAACTGAATATAAAACTGTACAACACAACAGAGACAAGTGAAAGCCACCCTGGGAGATTGGGTGGGGGGAGGTTGATGTGTGTGTGAACCATGTTTATCGTTTTATTCGCTGATGGGACGTTTGCTTCATTGGTAGGTACAGCTGAAATGCCAGTATTAGAAAGAAAAGCAGACAGCATGCTGCTGTATAACCTCCTCTTGACGGCTGTGTTTTGCAAAAACCCATTATGACCTTTACAGATAAGCACCCTGCCCGACCACTTGTTCTTACAGTTGTAATGGGAGATTATCAGACATGTTTTCTGCAGGGCAGCCCCGTGGGCTTTATTGTGTGAGAAGGCAGCCTTGCTTCCCAGTGAAAGGAGAGGGGCCAGGAGCGATGCGTCATACATGCACGGTGCACTTGCTCCCAGGTCAGCAGCCATGCATTCTTTCACAGGTTCCTTTTGGTTAAACACCAGTTGCTTGTTTCCATTTCAGAATCAGTGCCGCCCTAACTGGTGGCATTTGTTTCTGGAATCCCATAATCCTTAGATTATTCACAGCAGCGCCAGATCTGGGCTCATGAGGAGTACATTTACAAAGTGAGAAGTATATAAAGTCACAGATGCCGAAACCGTGAGATGGGTGTTTCTGGTTCGGCTGACTGTTTGGAATGGAATTTAAGGGAGCCTGGGTTTGTCGCACATCAATGAGCGACAGGAAGTTCAAGAAGCAAGAAGTTCAAGAAGGGTTCTGTGTTCACTTAGTAACAGTCCTGTTTCCCACGGAGCCCTTTGATCAGGCGATCCATTTCCTTATGTTTAGAAGCTGACCTCGCACTCCGTTGGGAGCCATCCCTCTTCTCCTGCCACTATAGCACCTGCCAGAGGAGAAGCCGGGCAGGTGAGCCCGAGGGTCGCCCAGCCCCCAGGGCCCCCAGCTGCTCTCTTCACGTGCCATTCAGTGGAGTGGGGACTTTCTGGTTCAACTTTGCATGGAGAGACTTGGCTTCCCTTCTTTCCCTGGGCTCTCCAGTTCATCTGTGTGGGCAATGAAAACACTTTGGTCACCATTTTTGTTACTGCATTGGAGCTGAGTTATCTTTAAAATGTATTCTGTGGCCTAAGCCGAGAGTGGTTGGCTTCTGCAATTTTGTTTTCTGTGTGTTAACGTTTCCTCAAGCTACTTCCTTTGAACAGGATGAAAGCAGGGCTAACCAAGGAGAGTGGCAGAGGTGCTCAGTGACCCTTGAAAAGCTGGGAGCCTAATCAGATGTACACAAAAACAGTTCTGACTCTAGGATCTACTTTTTCAAGGCTTGATTTCAAAACACTCTGGTCCTCTTTTTCCAAAAGTTATGAGAGGTCTCAGTTCAAGTTTTGACTTCTGTTTCGTTTTATTGTGCACGGCCTTCCCAGGAGAGAGCAGCAGAACATTTCAGGTCCTTCTTCACTTCAGCATATTGCACAGCTGGCCTCGTCCAACTGAAGTAAAACTCTTTCCCAGTGACTCCGAGATGCGCAGCTTGCTCAGGGACTTTGTCATTATCCCAGGCATCGGTCTACCTGCAGCCTTCTGCGTTGTCCCCTTGGAGGCCCCGGAAGTGCTGGACTCCCTGTTGTGGTGGCTGCTGTGGCATCGGGAGAAGGGGACCTCTCCTCACTCCCGTGGTGCAGGTGGCCTCAGCCCTGTGGTAGCTCCGAGCTGCACGTGGGCTTTACTGTCTGCTCAGGCAGGAGAGCAGAAGCTCTGACCGGAGCCGCAGCACAGCGTGAAGGAAGCAGAGCTGTTTTTGAGTCATCTCTTTCGCCTTCATTGGCTTCGCCTTTATTTTTCTTGGTATTGGAGCGGGGGTCGTCTTCCCGGATCACATTTCCATCACTTCTTATCTCATTGATTTGAGTACCTGCTTGTTTGTCTACACTGCACTCTGAATACGCTTTAATAAAAGGGAGGTAAAAGTTTACAAAGGGATGAGAACAAGAAGCAAGGGAGGGAAATGTGGGGTAAGTGTGAGGAAATGAATCAAGAGAAAGCACACGGTAACCCCCAGGCTCCCGTGTGAGTGCCAGCGTGACACGTAAGGGTTTTATTCAACACTGGAAGAAACCCCAAGATCCCAGTGTGTGTGGATCAGTGTCTCTGACTCAGCCTCTGCTCTCTCAAATTCCAGGCATGTTCAGACAGGGATGCACGGCCTTCAGAGTCATTACCCCAAACATCGACGAGGAGGCCTCCATGATGGAAGATGTGGGCATGCAGGACGTCCATTTCAATGAGGTGAGTGGCTTTCGAGTCCAGCCATGCACTGCGTGGTGGTATTTTGGTCAATGCCAGACCTCAGATGCAGTGGTGGTCCCATAAGATCCCGTCGTCTGCTGACTGTAAGTCCATCTTAGTTTGTCTCAGAACACTCTCTGGTATTTACACAACGTCGCAGCCATCCCACGATGCATTTCCCAGAACAGGTGCCCATCATTAAGCGACACGTGGCTATGCTTGGCTAGAGCCTGCCGATGCCCTGCCAGTTCTCTGCCAGGGCCTCAGCCCAGGGCTCTTCTCCCTGCAGCTGCTGCTGCACACTGAACTCTAAGGTGAGTCTCCAGACAGCAGAGAGAGTGGCCAAAGCTCCTGCACTAGCCCCTTTCTAGCAACGCCTCGGGGTCTGTAGGGTCTGCCCACGGTGAATGAGGCTGAACTCTCCAGCACTTCTGGTTAAAAGCCCTTCATATTGATCATCAAGGTTCACACTGTTGAGCGTTAATTTCCCCGGTTCATGAGTGTTATTGCTGCTTCAACCTGACTTTTAAATTGGCGTCCCCAGTACTCCTCAGAGCCACAGCTCAGAGCTGCGGGAGGCCAGAGCTGCCCCCATTAGGACCCTCAGTCCTGACTCTGCTTGCGAGCAGTAGCCCTCAGGGTCCCAGGAACTAGGACCTCTCCCACCCCACAGAGATCAGAAAGGCTGACATTAGGTCATTTACCTAATGGGCTGGTCTTGCAAGGATAAGGAGGGAGTTTTAAATAAAGGTAGGAATTTGGATAAAGGCCAGTTCTTTGCTTGCATTCACCATGTTGCCGTCCTGTGAGTGTCTGCCAGCAGGCGTCTTCATGTGTGCCTGCCTCCCCTCAGCCCAGGGCAGATGAAACAGCCAAGGGAAAGCTTTCTAATCCTTTTAGAGCCCATCTTTTAAGGAAAAATACAGTTGTCTAATCATAGGTACAACTTTAGGAATATACTGGTTCTTCCCCCCGTACGCACCCTCCCACCCCCATCCCTGTCCCACCCCCTACTCCCTCTCCCGTCCCATTCTTCATTAAGATTCATTTTTAATTAACTTTATATACAGAAGACCAACTCTATACTAAGTAAAGATTTCAACAGTTTGCACTCACACATACAACGTATAAAGTACTGTTTGAGAACAAATTTTGCAGTTAATTCTCATAGTTCAACTCATTAAGGACAGAGGTCCTACATAGGGAGTAAGCGCACAGTGACCTCTGTTAATTTAACAATTGTCACTCTTATTTATGATGTCAGTGGTCACCAGAGGCTCTTGCCATGAGCTGTCAAGGATATGGAAGACTTTTATGTCCAAAAACTCTGTCAATATTTAGAAAAAGCCATATGCGGCTGGCGCTGCGGCTCACTAGGCTAATCCTCTGCCTGCGGCGCCGGCACACCGGGTTCTAGTCCCGATCGGGGCGCCGGATTCTGTCCCAGTTGCCCCTCTTCCAGGCCAGCTCTCTGCTGTGGCCCAGGAGTGCAGTGGAGGATGGCCCAAGTGCTTGGGCCCTGCACCCCATGGGAGACCAGGAGAACACCTGGCTCCTGCCATCGGATCAGCGCGGTGCGCCTGCCGCAGCCCGCCAGCCGCGGCGGCCATTGAAAGGTGAACCAACGGCAAAGGAAGACCTTTCTCTCTGTCTCTCTCTCTCACTGTCCACTCTGCCTGTGAAAATAAATAAATAGAAAAAGCCATATGAAAGTGGAAGTTCTCTCCTCACTTCAGAGAACAATACATCCTTCTTTGATGGTCCTTTCTTTCCACTGGGGTTTCATTCACAGAAATCTTTCATGTTGGATATTTTTTGCCACAGTGTGTTGGATTTCCATGCCTGAAATGCTCTTATGGGCTTTTCAGCCACAGCTGATGCCTTAAGGGCTGATTCTGAGGTCAGTGATTGTCATTCTATGAGTCTGCTGTGAGGACTACTTCCCACGTTGGGCATTCCCTCCTTTTTAATTCTATTATTATTACCAGACACTTGATGCTATTTATATGATCTCTTTAACACTTAATTCTGTCTATATGTTCATTTTAACACTTAATCTAATCACTTCAACAATTAAGATGGCATTTTTACCCCCAAGCTTATTGGGATTTGGAGTCCCATGACAAGTTTTTAAACTGTACCCTTAGAAGTAAGTCCATAGGACTGCATGCAGAACTATACAGCTTTACAGTTACAAACTCCTCCTCCCTCTCTTATTCCCCCTCTTATTTTTTACTAAGATATATTTTCATTTGACTTTATATACGTATGATTAACTGTGTTAAGTAAAGAGTTCAACATATTGTATGAAGGAGAGAAAAATAAATAAATAAAAAACTGTTACTCTGCAGTCAAGACAGGGCTGTTCAAGTCATTGCTTCTCAAAGTGTCAATTTCACTTCTACAGCTTTTGTTTTAGGTGAACTAGTTCTCACAGAAGGGAGAACGTATAGTCTCTTTAGGACTGGCTTATTTCGGCCGGTACCGCGGCTCACTAGGCTAATCCTCCACCTTGCGGCGCCGGCACACCGGGTTCTAGTCCCGGTTGGGGTGCCGGATTCTGTCCCAGTTGCCCCTCTTCCAGGCCAGCTCTCTGCTGTGGCCAGGGAGTGAGTGGAGGATGGCCCAAGTCCTTGGGCCCTGCACCCTATGGGAGACCAGGATAAGCACCTGGCTCCTGCCTTCGGATCAGCACGGTGCACCGGCCGCAGTGCGCCGCCGCGGCGGCCATTGGAGGGTGAACCAACGGCAAAGGAAGACCTTTCTCTCTGTCTCTCTCTCTCTCTCACTGTCCACTGCCTGTAAAAAAAAAAAAAAAAAAAAAAGGACTGGCTTATTTCACTAAGTATAAAGTTTTCCAGATTGATCCATTTTGTTGCAAATGGCTGGATTTCTTTTTGTTTTTTGTTTTTTTTGTTGTTGTTGTTGTTTTTACTGCCATGTAGTATTCCTAGTGCACATATCCCATAATTTCTTTATCTAGTCTTCGGTCGATGGGCATTTAGGTTGATTCTGTGTCTTAGCTGTTGTGAACTGAGCTGCAGTAGACAAGGAGGTGCAGACAGCTCTTCTGTTCACGGACTTCATTTCCTTGGGGAAGTGCTGAGGAGTGGGATGGCTGGTCTGTATTCAGGTTTTTGAGAGATTTTACTTTTGTTTTGACTCACAGGACCATGGTGTAGCACAAAGTTCACATCACAGCTTTTAGCCATTTTCATGCCAGTGAGGAGGGCCCACACACAGATGTCCTCCGTGCTGTGACCCAGTCCATCAGTCAGTGCCCAACGTGTGGTTCTAGAACCCTTTCAGGGGGCCGGCGCCGCGGCTCACTAGGCTAATCCTCCGCCTACCGGCGCCGGCACACCGGGTTCTAGTCCCGGTCGGGGCGCCGGATTCTTTCCCGGTTGCCCCTCTTCCAGGCCAGCTCTCTGCTGTGGCCCGGGAGTGCAGTGGAGGATGGCCCAAGTGCTTGGGCCCTGCACCCCATGGGAGACCAGGAGAAGCACCTGGCTCCTGGCTTCAGATCAGCACAGTGCGCTGGCCGCAGCGCGGCGGCCATTGGAGGGTGAACCAACGGCAAAGGAAGACCTTTCTCTCTCTCTCTCTCACTGTCCACTCTGCCTGTCAAAAAAAAAAAAAAAAAAAAAAAAACAAAACTTTCAGGAAGCCTTCAGAGCCTTTATCTTCCCATCTGAATGTGTGAGAATGGGTTTTCTTTGGTACGTCAACCCAGCAGACATCATATCAAACAGACTGAACGCAGCAGGCAAGAGAACCCAGGTTTCTCCTAACAAAGTCAGACATTGAAAATAGTCACAAAAATCTGAAATGATGATATGCTTTTCTCCCCTACCCTGCCATTTTTTGAAATTTTTTTCATGAAAAACATTATTTTTGATAACATATAATAGATTTATTTTAATCATAAGGAATTTTTTTCTTTTTCAGTTTCCATTTCTAACATTGTAAATATTGAGAGACCAACCATATAAACAGAAATTCTTCAGAGTCCTCAGCGATCTCTAAGATATATAAAGTGGTTTTATACTCAAAAAGTTCGAGCTGCTGTTATAAATTGTCTACTCTCAAATGGCCTTCAGCACTACAAACTAAGCATGAGAAAAGAGAGTAATACATTGAATTTAACTTTTAAGTAGTTAAATATTAAAGTAAGTTTAACCACATTAGATAAAGTTTTTTAAGTATCCTGATGGGGAAAGCAGGTTGGTTATTCCATGCCATTAACAGTTCTGCACTGTCTCCACCATGAGATCACTGGACAGGTGACAATTTTTTTATACTTTCCACATGTCACTGAGGGAAGAAAGCCCACATACACTTGACTTTGAACTCCCCTCTTCAAGGTGAATGTTGACTGTGGTTTTCCCTGAGAGGAGGCTCGACTATAGGGTCTCTCTACAGAAAACCATGCTTGCATCCCTATGCCAAGTCAGACCTCCTGAGCACTGCATTTTGTTTGGAATTAGATAAGGAAAGCTACGATGCCAAGAGCAATTAAAGATTTAAAAGTAAACAGTTTCCAGTAACCTGCCCCTCTGGGATGATAAAGTGAACCTCACGTTTGCCCCTCTGGTTAGGTAATAGTCTGAGGTAGTCAGCAGAGCCCAGTGAGTCAGCCTGTGAATTCAGGTGCACGTGTTGTCAGGCGGACATGTGAATGGCACCCCCTCCGAACAGTCGCTCAGGACTGCCTTATCAGCTGGCTGCAGAGCAGGGCCTCGCCACCCTGGCCTTGAAGCAGGAAGTCGGTAAATCTTTAACAGGGTCCGTGGTCCATGATGATCTATAGGCTGTTACACAGAACAACTAGGCTTGTGAAGTCCTGAGTGCGCCCGCACGTCAAGGAGGAGACGACCAGGGAGTGGAGAGAAGACGTGTGTGGAAAGACAGGTGACTGATTGCCACATGGGTCCCTGCATTGCCTACCATGATGTTTCAAGAAATAGGGAAAGATGACAGCCTCTGCCAGAGAGGAAGGAGTTGTCTGTGGGACAGTAAAACACGTCGCCCTTTCAGTCTGCATCATTGAATAAATCAAATGCCCTAGTTGCGGTCTTAAGCTGATTTGTTTAAGGGAAAGCTACCTAAAAACACACGATTCTCTTAGTAGCAGGTCTCAGATGAGTTTTTATTGGTGTCACTTCCACCTTCGCTGAGAGCAGACTCCCTCCAGCTGCTTTTGATTTAGGTAAAGAGAAACATCCAGTTCCTAACCACAGTTTTGTTTCATAAGTCTGAGCCTCTGCAGATGGAAGAATTCTGAGTTCCCTGTGGTATTGCCACGCAGTTTTGAGATTTTTGTGCAGGGTCCTGGAAGGACATACGTGGGAAAGTGAAGGAAGCCTGATAAAGGGGCTGTTTTAAAATGCCCAGAGAGGGTTTAGGGAAACCAGCAAAGAATGTTGCAGTACCCTCGGCAGGGGGAGGGATGGCCACCTGACAGGATCTTTGGGCTTTAGTAGAGGATTCTTCTGCCCACTTCACACCCCCACCCCAGTCTCCTGTTGGAGTCAGAAGCCGGAGGATCGGGAGTCCACCCTGCAGGCCAGCCATATTGATGTGCTGGCTTCCAGGCCAGGGCCAAGAGGAAATCGGAGGGGAAGAGAAAGTACGTCCATCCTCGTTATCCACCCATTTCCAAGATTCCATCGTAACCTCCAGATCAATACCCCTGCTGCTATTGCGGTCATTCAGGGATACCCACAGAGTGGCCAAAACTTTGAGCACACATGTTCCCAGCTGAGGTCGAGCAAGATAACACTCTCCCCTCTAATCTCAGCTCTCGCACTATGAGCATGTGTCTGCCTCGGTCTGCTTCGTGCCGTGCTTCTGCATTTGCGTACATCTGATGTGACTTCAGTCTGGCCTCCAGTATAGCTCGGAGGTGCTGGGGTGCTGGCTGCAGTTCCCGAGCACGGGAACGCTGTGTTCCATAATCTTCTCCCAGCCTTGAGTTCTAGAAGTGTTGGCCATGAATTTAACGTTAATCAGTCAACGGTATTCATTAAATTGGGTGTCTCTAAAGAAAAACACATAAAACAAAGCCTGTGTATTAATTGGTCAACAGAAAGGTTGCGAGCAGAGGCTCATGGGAACGCTGTCCTGTATTTACTCTGGGAAGTGGAAGAGTGTTCACTAATCTGGTGTTCATGGTGACTTAACAGAACCTCAGATAATGAGAGCTGACCCCACCCCACACACTGGCTGATCTTTTACAGAGCAATGAGTCCTGCTCTTACATAGTCACCACTGGGCATAATAGACACTGCGTGAACTTAACCAGATAAGCCTCTGCCTTCTATGAGCCAAAGTATTTCTATTCATAAGATGTTTATATCCACAGAACATCTCAGGAGATAGAGATATCAACAGACCGTATCCCATGGTTGCTGTTGATATCTTGTCCAAACCTGGGGCCTGCGACCTGTGGAGCCATCCAGCCATCCGCTTTTCCTCGGTGGCCGTGCTCTTGGAACCGTCAGACTTACATAGCTCCCTGCACTGTTAGAAGGGCTCTCCAGAGCAGCCAGGGCCTGAGCAGGGAGGCGGCCAGTGGAATGCAGACTGCTCTGCCCTTTGCTGGTACCAGAACACAGCACCCTGCTCTGTTGTGCAGATGTCCTGGGCTTCCTCAGCAGTGAACTAGGTGCTGCAAATCGGGGTGGGGGTGGGGGTGAGCAAGAGAGGGTGCCTGCCATGGCTAAACCGGCCTGCTGCTGCGTCCTTCCCGTCCGGGAGAAACACCCTGCTGTCCTTAACAAGCTGAATCGGAAGTTGTCTGAGTGCTTTTGGCCTGGAAATTTCTGTATTGACGTATGTTGATTCATTCCATAAACTAGCCGTGTACCGTGTGCTGGCTCGGAGATGTGTAAGTGGAAAACTTGCCAGAGAGAGTTTCACTTTGTGCTGTCACTCTCAAACTTCAGTGTGCTTAGTCATTACTTGGGCTCCTGTTACTAATTAGATTCTCTTTGTTGCCCTCTCCCCAGATTCACTTGGGGGGAAGGAGGTTGGTGTTGGGGCCCAGGAAGGCGATTATTCTGGTGTAAGTGGTCCTCACCTCTATCTTGAGAAGTGAGGATCTGGTAGAAATGTGAGTTACGTTGTAATACACCATTGCCCGAGCTACCTCACAGGTGTACAGTGATTTCCAAATGGTAGAAAATAAAGAGACGGCACTTAGCTTCCTAGGTAAAGTTAATTAGATTGAATTAATGAGTCCTAAAATGGAGCAAAGACATCTCAACAAGAAGTTTTTAAATGATCGCATAAACACAGAGCCATACAGGCATTTTTGTGCGCACACACACACACACACACACACACCCATCAGTGTGCTATTCCGTGGACAGGCTGCCATTGCTCAGTAGCATCACTGTAGCACACGTAACAATGGGACTGGCTAATTGCACTTTTAAAAGCTTTCTCAATGGCATTGAGATGTATTTAAGTCTAGTCTAGTAACATAGAAAGTCTGTTTCCAGGATACACAGAGTTCATTGCAGGTTTATTTTTTTCCCCTCAACCATTTATTACAGTTCTTTTTATATGCCAGCAGTTTAGTAAAAAAGATCTGGGTATTTAAAACTTCAAACAAAACCATCACTCATTCTATATGATTGCCTTTCAACATTATCACTGTCTGATTACTGTCTGGAGTTGATCTGACTTTCAGTTGCGGTGATGGATGAGAATTCAAAGTAAATGAAGAGATCTCTGCTGAGAATCTTATTCACATATGCTCCAATGTTTAGTTACTACCTTGATTTTTCCGACTTTTTAATTTTGTGTTGACATGTGGTTTCTCATATTTGATGGTCTGTGGTTACTGTTTTTGTTCCTGTTAAAAGAATGATATCAGCTGTAAATGTCTAGCTTTAAATTTGACATTAGTTTAAGTAATTTACCTTACCAAATTTTGATGTTGATGTTCAATAATTCACATTTTACTTTTATGAGCAAAGGAATTATCTTTTTTATTGTTATTTATCTTTTTAAGATCAATTTATCTGAAAGGCAGAATTACAGAGAGGGGGAGGGAGGGAGGAACAGAGAGAGAGAAGGAGAGAGGGAGAGGGAGACAGAGAGAGAGAGAGTGCTCTTCCATCTGCTGGTTCACTCTCCAAATGGCTACAATGGCTGGGGGCTGGGCCAGGCTGAAGCCAGGAGTCTGAGACTCCATCGAGGTCTCCCACATGGGTAGAGGGGCCTAAGGACTTGGGCTGTCTTACGCTCATTCCCAGGTGCATTAGCAGGGACCTGGATCAGTAGCAGAGCAGCTGGGACTTGAACTAGCTCTGATGTGGCATGCTGGCATCTTAGGTGGTGGCAGTACCAGACCCATCTTTCATAATAAAAGCCATTTTTAATGTGTTTCTAGGTAAATTCTATACTAACTCAAATTTTATATGATGTTATCATTTCTTTATAATAAATTTTACTGATTGATAAGCTACGAATCATGAATGCCTCCTGAATCAGAAAACAAAGTAGTGTTCAGCAGAGTGTCAAAGTTGATGCTTAGTTGTTTCCTGATTCTTGATAACGATCTGATTGGGACACTTGTTTCAAAGTATTTACTAAGTTCTTATGCAGTGTATTAGGTTTTCCCATTCCCTCACCATTCTGGGAAGTTGCCCTGGCTTGAAGCCCATCTTTTACTATCAATTATAATAGGGTTTTTCATAATGAACTCAATGATGTCATGTCATGTGTGTGTGTGTGTATATATATATATATCAATACTTCTATGCTACTTGAATTCAAATTTGTTATTAAATTTTTTACTTCTGATTTTACTAAATAAAAGTAAATATACTATTTAGATCTTAGTCTAGCAGGAATATCTGGTCCAGAAGACTAGTCCTAGACTTGACTTGAGTTACTTGAGGTACACATACTAAGCAACTGTGTCTACAGCACAGGATATCCTGTTGATACAGGAAATCCTACTCAACTCATTTTGCCACAGCAAAGGACAATTATTATTAGCACCTAGAGCTATTTCAAATGTACCTGAAAGGCTCCTATTCACAGATACCTTACATGAGTGTACAGACCATCTTCCTAGGATTCCACTTCTCTGTGTGTTAATGGAAGTAGATGTATGTCTTTATATATTTTTATGTCATGAAATTGTACTACACCTAATTAATTTATTTTTGACATAAAATTGGTGCCAAATTAGTATATATTCAGTCTTCCCCTCATCCTTGACTTTCTGTCTTGCTACTCTGTGGGTTAGATTTTATCCTCCAATCCTTGAAACTTCCTGTCCTCACACACGAAGCTGTCTTCACTCACTTGCCTGTGCCCAGCCTGTCTCCCCTGTTTCCTTCCTGTTCCCTCTCCCACCATCCACCTTCACCTGCCTGACTCCTGATCACCCTTTAAGACTCAGTCCATCATCACTTTCTGCAGCTTCCTGTGCCTCCCCTTCCCTCACCTCTGGCCGGACACTGCACCTCTCTGCACCCTGGTCCCCTGCATGATGCTTGCCCTTGCACTGATGCCGTCTTTTACAGTCCCTTTATGGATCTGACTTGCACACTGGACTCTGAGCTCTGGGGGAGCAGGAAGTGCTGAGTAGCATGAAAGCTGGATATTTGACCTCCTCTGGACACATTTACTAATGCTAATAAAACAGTCCCTGCTGCTCTCAATTCAGAATGTCTGCCCTTGAGGCTTGCATTTGGGCCAGAGTGTGAAATCCCCGTCCTTGATACCCTGCCACGTTTGTCACATCTCTTCCAGGTGGTGGTCGTGAGCTTCCAGTCCCTCAGTCTGGCTGCTCTCAAGGATGACCGTGTGTCATTGAGGGCCTCTACCTCAAAGCAAATTTCATTTATGTCATGTAGTTTAATGACCCATTCAAAACTTGCACTCCACTTTTTGTAAAGACCTGTTGAACTTACTTTTTTTTTTTTATAAATTATAGAAACTTAATTTTCTTTATGTGAGCCTGTTTATTTTTTTTAAAGATTTTATATTTATTTGCAAGTCAGAGTTACACAGAGAAAGAAGGAGAGAGAGAGAGAGAGAGAGAGGTCTTCTATCCACTGGTTCACTCCTCAATTGGCCACAGTAGCTGGAGCTGTGCCGATCAGGAGCTTCTTCTTAGTCTCCCACGCGGGTGCAGGGGCCCAAGGACTTGGGCCATCTTTTACTGTTTTCCCAGGCCATAGCAGAGAACTGTATCGGAAGTGAAGCAGCCAGGACTCAAACCGGAGCCCAAATGGGATGCCAGCACTGTAGGCAGTGGCTTTACCCACTACACCACAGCACTGGTCCCTATGTGGGTCTGTTTTAAAACCTCAGTGTCTAGCATTGTACATTGTACATTACAAATGCGTTGTGAAATAGTTGAGTGATTAGATGAAATAATGATGTGGAGTTAAAACTTCTGTAACTCTTTGAGGCAGTTTTTAATTATTTATGGAATTGCATTAAAATTAGTTCAGATTCTTATGCTATCATTGCAGTGGTGTGGCATGCAGAACATTTAGGTCTCTTTAATCCAATTCTCAACAAGTAGACTGATGTTACTGTGTATTTGTACCTACAGTGTGGACCAAGGCAAACTAGCAGGACCAACTGTAATTTTTCACAAAAAGTTTACTTTGTAGTCAAACAAAGCCCAATAATGAGATCAGAAAGAACCAAATTGGTCTATAAACTAAAGCAAAGAGCAATTTTAAGATGGAAAATTTTCCATACCCTTGACTGTTGGGTTGTGAGAAGGATGCTGTGACTGTTCGAATCCTCCTCTGCGTGAAAACCTGGGTCTTCTGAGGATCCTCCCACCTCTGCCGCTTGCCTACAGCACCACTGAGTGAAAATGGCCATAAACAGCGGCTGGCGGCTTCTTTGACCTACGATAAGCGCTAAGCGGGAAACACGAGGCTTCGATGCAGGAAATCCTACTCAACTCATTTTACCACAGCAAAGGACAATTATTATTAGCACCTAGTACTATTGTTGATATTACTAAGAAAATGTGAACTTAACCATTCATCCAAGACATACTCGACTTGCCAGAATGTTTGTGGCACTGAGGACAGTACATAGCCCAGTAGAAGTAATATTTTTAATACAAAGTAGGAAGTGATAATTGAAGTAAGTGAAGTTTTTGAATGAACTGTGAATTAACCCTTCACAGTGGACAGTTTTCAGAGCATTTTGATAGGTGAAATTGTATTTGATCCTCATAAATACCAATTTAGGTGAGACCTAAATTAGTACACTGCCCATTTCACAATATGGAAAAGTAAGTGTATGATAGTGATGCTGAACAAGTTTCATTTTTATGCTGTTCTTTTATCTAGCTTCTTACAGAGGAGTATGAAAAGTATCATAAAAGTATGTCATGCTTAGTGTGTATAGACTGTCCATTTGGAAAGATCTGTGACAGAGGTCAGAAAGGCATGCCTCTTCTAATAGAGTTGCAAAGGATAAGAGATATATTAGAACTTTTTCCCAATTTCTTCTCTGTAGCTGCTATGGTGGTCACTACATATATCTGGCTCTAACGAGACCTGCAGTAAAAGCCCGAGATAAGTGGTATACTTTTTATAAGCACTAGTACAGAGTCCAGTCCATAAATAGCAGTTTTATGATTTGTATGTCATAAATTTGACGGAGTGTAAATGGTCTTGTTAGATAGTATTTTATGCTAAATTGATTTGCTACTGCTTTAAAAATATTTTTCCTTGAATCTATAAAATGTGACATTAAGAGATTAGTAATATACAACAAGAGAAATGCATCATGACCAGGTAAAGTTTATTCCAGGAATGCACTGTAGTTTGACATTAGAAAACCAAGCAGTATAGTTGATCATATCTACCAAAGACCATGACCATCTCAGTAATGCAGAAAAAGCATTTAACAAAATTCAGTATCTATTCATGATTAAAAACAAGAAGAAAAAACTAGAAATAGGATGGAACTTCCTTAAACTGAAAAGGATTATCTGTAAAGAAAACTTAGAGCTGGCATCATGCTTGAAGGTAAAAGGCTGATTGCTTTCTCTTCAAACTGGGAACAAGACAAAATTAGTTTATTTTATCCTTGCTGTTCAACATTATGCTAGTAGTGATGACCAGGGAAATAAGAAAAAGAAAATTGTATTCTCATAAGACATATTTGTCTGGTTTGACCAAGAAAATCCCAAAGAATTCATAAGAGAAGCTACAAAAACTGCAAAGTCAGTTTAGCAAGATTACAGGAGATAAGATTAATATAGAAAAATCAGTCTTCACACTTAGGGATTTTTATACCATATTTTCACTCCATTTTTAGGGATTATTTTATGTAATTCCTAGAAACAAATATTCTGGATGACTTTCACTCTTATTCAAACAAAGTACTTTCCTTGAAATCGTCAAAATGTAAAACCAGTACTATTTACAATAGCATTAAAATACATGAAAACTTAGGCATAAATCTGTATAGATCTGTATGTTTTTTTAAAAGCCACAAAACACTAATAAAATAAATCAAGGAAAACCAAAATAAATGGAGTAGAAGACTCAATATTAAGATGTCGGTTCTCCCTAAATTGGCTTGATTCAGAGCAGTCCCAAGTTCCCATCTGGAATTTAGGTGGAAACGGATAAACTGACTCTAAAAGTTATTTGGAAAAAACAATGAAACTAGAATATCTCTAAATTTGATAGATTTGAAGATGCATCTTAACAGACTCCAAGATTACTGTAAAGCAATGGTTATCAACTAGGGAAGGTTTGTGCCCCTACTCTGGGCCCATATGACAGTGCCTGGAGACATTTTTGATTGTCACAACTTTGGGACAGGGAGAGACATGCTAGCATCTGGTAGGTAGAGGCCAGAGGTGCTGCTGACTATCTGCCATGCAAAAACCAGCCCTCACAACACAGTGATCTGGCCCAAGTATCAGTAGTGCCAGTGTGGAGAAGCCCTCGTAAAGCTACAGCAGTAATCAAGACAGTTTGATACTGGCACAAGAATAGACACAATGTCAATGGGACAGAACACACAGTCCAGAAATAGACCACACCCATATATAACCAGTTGGTTTTTGACAAAGTTTCAAAGGCAATTAGATGAAGAAAGGATAGTCTTTCATCAAATTGGGAAGAATCTTCATACTTTATATAAAATAACTCAAAATGGGACATAATCCTAGATATAAAATTTAAAACTTTTGTGAGAAAATCTTTATGAACTTAGGTTACATAAAAATTTCTTAAATAAAACAGAAAGCGCAATCCAGGAAATAAAACTTGATAAACTTCAAAATTAAAAACTTCCTTGCAGAAAACTGGTAAGAAAATCCAGAGACTAGCTATAGACTGAGATAAAATAATTGTGAATCAAATACCTGGTAAAGGACTTTTATCTAAAATATATAAAGAACTCTTAAAATCCAATGATAAGAAATAACCTACTAGAAAAATGAGCAAAGAGTTAGACTAGATACCTCTCCCATGCCATACGTACAAATGACAAATAGGCACATGCAAATTTTTTTTTTTTTTTTGACAGGCAGAGTGGACAGTGAGAGAGAGAGAGAGAGAGAGAAAGGTCTTCCTTTTGCCGTTGGTTCACCCTCCAATGGCCGCTGCAGCCAGCGCACTGTGGCCGGCGCACCGCGTACTTATCCTGGTCTCCCATGGGGTACAGGGCCCAAGCACCTGGGCCATCCTCCACTGCACTCCCGGGCCACAGCAGAGAGCTGGCCTGGAAGAGGGGCAACTGGGACAGAATCTGGCGCCCCAACCGGGACTAGAACCCGGTGTGCTGGCGCCGCAAGGCGGAGGATTAGCCTAGTGAGCCGCAGCGCCGGCCGGCACATGCAAATTTATGTAGTATCATTAATGACACTCCACTCAGATGGGCTTAAACATAAAGATCTTATTAGGAAATTCCATAGAGAGATTGACATCAATCAATCCAAACCTTTAACAAAATCGTAAGTAATGCATACAACTGGGGCAGAAAGGAGACTGTCCATTCTGTTACTAGGGCAGACAGGCCTCTACGAATGGCCATGAGATGAATGCCACCCCCTAGTAAGCTCCATGCTGCCTGTCTTGTGTCACATGTAACGCAAGCTGGGATCCTAAAAGTCACCCTGATTGGCTACTTGGGTCACATATCCACCCATGATGAAGCATGACGGTGGCCAGGAAATAGTGTCATGTTGATTGATGTCATTCTGAACCACAGTTCTCAAGCCATTGATAGTATTACCTCCTCCAACGTCCAAGAACTCTGATGGAGGCACTTTGAGGTAGACAAGTCTGACGGAAGAAGGAAAGGACACAGGTGATGCAGGCCCCAGGTACCTGCCCACTTCACACTGTATTCCTCCAGGATGTTAGGAACTCTGTGTGGCTCAGCATTTTCACTGTTTCTCAGATTGGAGAAAGATGTTTCTAAGTTATTAAAAAAAAGAGCTTAGAATCCACATGAAGCTATTAATGTCCGTGTTTGCATGCAAGTAACTATCACACAGGCCGTGGAACCTTTTTTTGACTTTTTACTTGTAAGCAGTATTGATAAAATGGCTCCCTACAGAAGGAACTGCTGATGACTTGGTGCACACGAGAAGTTAGTGTCTAAATGTATTTCCTGTTGAGAACTGTTGCTCCTCTCAGTCTCAGCAGTTTTGCGTTCTGTGCGCACTGCAGTGCCCCTAACATGCCCTTCCTCCTGGATCAGGATGTGCTGATGGAACTGCTGGAGCAGTGTGCGGACGGGCTGTGGAAGGCCGAACGCTACGAGCTCATCGCGGACATCTACAAGCTCATCATCCCCATTTATGAGAAGCGGAGGGATTTTGAGGTAGCTGGCTTTTTGGTTTTTTCCTGTAGATGACGTGTCCCCAGACCTACTAATGTGCAGATAAGTTAGGTTAATGGCGACCACCAGACGCCTCCAGAGAGTCCTCAGGCATCACACTCGCTGGCCCCCACCGCGAGGCGGAGCCCACGCCTCAAGCCTCAAGGGTTCCTGCCCAGGCACTCATTTCCCCTTTTGAAAGGTGGCCGCGGACAGGGCTTTGCAGTCACCAGGCCTCCGTTCCTCAGAACTCTTCGTGGCCCCACCGTCAGGGGTGACCCTTCCACCTTCCCTGGGCTGGGAGGTCGCCCAATTGCTCTTAGCAAATCCAATGGAGCAGGAAAAACAAAGGCTCAAAACGGTTTCAGAGGAAGCAGAATCTGTGCCTTTGCTCTGAGTAGTTGAAGGGTCCTCCTGTGCAGGTTTGCTCTTTGTATAGGAAGCATTCATATGCAGTCGTCACAAGTTTGGCAGTCAGTACGATCTCTTAAACTCCAGTTCAAGGAATTTTCACCTGTAACCTTTGGTTGTCATGTTTAAACAGATTCTGCTATTTGTATATAGGAAGAAACCGGTTTTGTTCTGCTTTCCAGAGGCTAGCCCATCTGTATGACACGCTGCACCGGGCCTACAGCAAAGTGACCGAAGTCATGCACTCGGGCCGCAGGCTCCTGGGGACCTACTTCCGGGTGGCCTTCTTCGGACAGGTGCGCCCTTTCTCCGTTCTGTAGGCTGCCCGAGTTCCTTTTTAAATTAGCTTTTTAACTTTGAATGTTCCATTTTCTATAAGTGCTAATTTGATGAATATGTCATATTTCGTACAAATCTTACCTTCCTTAGTAGTAAACTTTCTGCTTTTTTCTTTCTTCCTGTCTTTTCTTTATTACTTTCTTAAGGCCGCGGTAAGTTCTTCCTCCATGAGACATTCTTAGTGGCATCTTTGGTTCCTCACTGTGGTTTGCAAGTTTCTTTTTCAAGTCTTTATGTGTATCTGTCTAGTCATTACAAACAAACAAAAAAATTAACATTTTATTCCATTTACAGAAATAAATCACCTGTTTCTTTATACGTCTATATTGCATGTTTTAAACCAATATTAAGACTTGCTGGTTTCCTTTGTGCCTGTGCATTTTTATCTTTTGTAATCTCCACAAGTATATTTACCACTGTAATAGTTCAGAAACCCTGTATGGAAGGGGTATTTAAATTTTACTTAAATCTTAACATTCAAATCTCTAACACTATTAAATAGTATAAGTTATAATCCATTTGCTTAGGGTATGTGGTTTTTTCGTGAATACTATATAACCTTCAATTTATTCTGTTATTGTCTTTTATAACTTTGTAGCAATACCAGTTTACAGACAGTGAAACAGATGTGGAGGTAATTACAGTAATGCTTAAAAAGCAAGTAACGTAGTGAAATGACTGCCTCTGAACCCCTGGTTTGATGTGGGTGGTTTTTGTTTAATCGTAGCCTGCGTCCTTTTGTATGTACTGTTTTTGCACCATTTTCCTTCTTTTATTTTAGATGAGAACTTTTTTTCCTTAATTTCAGATATTAACCCCAATCTGGACTTTTAAGTTGTGAACCTTTTTCACTTCCCACGCAAGTCTAAGCCTTGTAGTCAAGCATGATTGGTGCTAAAACAGATGGTGACTGGTGATAATAAACATACTTTCTGATATTGTGCTATAGGCCTCAGATATGTTTTTCTCATCATAAAAGCGAGTTTACACATTCTGTATGTAACTTGCTGAACCTACCGCAGAGCTGAGTGCGTCAGTTCGCGCTGTGACGTCCTGTGTAAATGGGAGAAGGCGGAAGGGCTGCACGTGCGTTTCTGAGGCCTGCCAGTCCCAGGCTGCTGGTCACTGAGAGTGCTGCTGCTTGGGAATGTGAAACGGGCTCGACTCCTGTCGTTAGAGTTCACCGAGCGACACACTCTTGAGTCGTTTCACTCAACACGTAATGATGGCTTTCTTGAATGAGTTCTCAAGTGTGTGTTTTCCTTTGATATTTGTACCCAGACTTCATGCTGTCATCATCTTCCTTTGTATTCAGAAACCCTGTTGAAGTAGGATTTTGTTTTGGAGTCATTCCTTCCCTCCCCTCCTATAACACAAGAACCCTTCCTGGTGGTAGACTCTGCGCTTCTGTCCGGCTCGGCTCTAACTGTGCTTTGTGTCACAGGGCTTCTTTGAAGATGAAGATGGAAAGGAGTATATTTACAAAGAACCCAAACTCACACCTTTGTCCGAAATTTCTCAGAGACTCCTTAAACTTTACTCAGATAAGTTTGGTTCTGAAAATGTCAAAATGATACAAGATTCTGGCAAGGTATGACTGTGTTTTTATAAGTTTCACAGCAATGTAATATTGTTTTGATTATACATGATGGGTTATATATTATATTCATAAATGTATATAGGAAAAAATGAAGGGTTATTGGCCATGAGAGGCAGGTGGGTGTTTTTCTTCTTAGTCCCTTTTTGTACTTCCCATTACACGTTTGACACCAAGCAAATCTTCACTGCATAATTTTAAAAGCATCTTCTTTCACAAAATTACATCTGATGGCATGCACCATTTCTAGGTATTTAGAAACACCAGAAGAGCAGGGTCCATGGTTCTGACCCATACCGCCCTTCCCCCTGCACTTAGCATAGCGCCTGGCACTTGACTTGACACTGTGTCCCTGATTATTGGTGTGTTATAAATGAATGGATAGATGATGGATGGCCAGCCAGGAATGAACTTGCTACGCCGATGACTGCAGGAAGGAGATCTGCTTTCATCTTAGAGATGTGTCCTCTGGTGTTTTCTTCTTAAGATGACTCATTTTTTCTTATGATTTTATTTTAGTTATTTGAAAGAGTGATAGAAAGAAAAAGATCTTCCATCCACTGGTTCACCCTCCAAATGGCCACAATGGCTGGGCCTATGCCAGGCTGAAGACAGGAGCCTGGAACTCTTCCAGGTCTCCCACACGGTGATAGGAGCCCAAATATTTAGACCATCTTCTGTTGTTTTCCTGAGTACTTTAGCAGGAAGCTGGATTGGAAATGGAGCAGCTGGAATTCAAACCAGTGCTCCATTATGGGATGCTAGCATCGCAAGTGGTGGCTTAACCCCCTGAGCCACAAGCTAGCCCCTGAAGACCCTTTCTGGACCTACACCATTGTCCTGGACAGTCAGTTGGCCCACCCACTCCAGGTTGTCTCCCGGAAGTTAGGCATCCCTCTGCTTCCTAAAACTCAGCCAAGATAGAGCTTCTGACCTTTGCCTAAGGATGTTCCTGCTTCTCAGCTCGCAGCAGTGATAAGCCCTGCCCTGCGTCCCTCTTAGCAGCTGTTCCGGAGCGATCGTAGTTCCTTTTCTTTTCCCTTTGAGGCCCCAGTGTCTGTAATCTGTTCCCTGAGGGCTATTGATTTTCTCCAGGGAAGAGTCCCCCAGCCTCCTGCCCAGGAAGGAAGTAGGTAAACATCTGACTACAGTGCAGGAGAAAGGCTGGGAGGTACCACCTTTGGTCTATAGCCTCTCACTCACCTTTCCTTGTTCCGCTTTGTGGCCTTGTCCCTGTTTTCTGCTGAGACTTATAGACCCACTTAGACACTTTCCAGACCAGTTTCTTTTTCTAAGAAACTGGTTTATTTAGAGAAAGAAAGAGAGAGAGATCCTCCATCTGATGGTTCACGCCCCAAACAGCTGGGCTGAACCAAAGCCAGGAGTCAGGATCTTCTTCCAGGTCTCCCACATCAGTTCAGGGGCCTAGGCATTTGGGCCATCTCTGCTGCTTTCCCAGGTACATTATCAGGGAGCTGGATCAGAAGTGGAACAGCGGGGACCTGAACTGGCACCCACAGGGGAGGCCGGAGCCATAAGCAGTGGCTTTACCAGCTACGCCACAGTGCTAACCCCTATTTATTTGTTTCAAAGTCAGAGTTACTGATAGAAGGAGAGACAGAGAGAGAGAGAGAGAGATCCTCTATCCGCTGGTTCACTCCCCAGATGGACACAATGGCTGGGACTGAGCCAGGCCAGAGCCAGGAGCTTCATCCAGATCCCCTAGGGGGGGTGGCAGGGTCCCAAGCAAGTGGGCCATTTTCCATTGCTTTTCGCAGGCCATTAACAGGGAGCTGGATTGGAAGTGGAGCAGCTGGGACACGACCTGGTGCCCATATGGGATGGCAGCATCGCAGGTGACAGCTTTACCTGCTATGCCACAGTGCTGGCTCCCAGACCAGCTGCTTTAGAAAACAGTTTCTTCTCTGCTCTTTTGTGGGGTGAAGCCTGGAGTTAGCTGCTGCAGATGGGGACTTGGGCTGTTTGCCCTGCCTGCCACTCCTATACCTTTTGTGGTCACCCTAATCCTCGGGGCTGCAAGTGCTTCTGAGGGGTGCACTGATGCCTTGGTCACCCCTCCTCAGGAGCATGGGATTAGAATGAACTCTCCGGCCGGCGCCGCGGCTCACTAGGCTAATCCTCCACCTTGCGGCGCCGGCACACCGGGTTCTAGTCCCGGTCGGGGCGCCGGATTCTGTCCCGGTTGCCCCTCTTCCAGGCCAGCTCTCTGCTGTGGCCAGGGAGTGCAGTGGAGGATGGCCCAAGTGCTTGGGCCCTGCACCCCATGGGAGACCAGGAGAAGCACCTGGCTCCTGCCATTGGATCAGCGCGGTGCACCGGCTGCGGCAGCCATTGGAGGGTGAACCAACGGCAAAGGAAGACCTTTCTCTCTGTCTCTCTCTCTCACTGTCCACTCTGCCTGTAAAAAAAAAAAAAAGAACGAACTCTCCCCTGCCGAGTCAGGTAGAACACCTCCATGCCCCTGGCTTCCAAAAATGCATTAAAGTCTCTCATCCGCTCTTGTCTCTGTCCTCTTCCCAAGGATCTTGCAGATTAATTCCTCACTGTCATTTTAACAGTTTCGGAAAAGGAATCAGTGCACATTGTTGGTTCGTTTTTAAGCAGAGACCTCAACACAACCGTATTCAGACATTCTTACTCCGTAGACCTAATTGCTCAGGTCCAGTTTTCTCTAAGACTGAAACCTTCCTCTGGACCTAATCGGGGCTTTGACATTACAACCTTTCCTCCAGGTTCTCGGCCATTCTCTCCTTTTTACCAAGTGGCCCTTGATGCAGAAGCAGCTGGAAGAGTTCCAGGGCCACCTTCACCGAGAACCCATTCTCCGTTCCTTCTACTAATATGCAGGCAGGTACTTCAGAGAGTTGGTGGAAAAACGGAAATAGAAGACAAGTTCATTTTTGTGCCAAAAAAAAATTGGAACTTGTGCATAGTTTCTTCATGATGCATATTTTCCACAAACTCTTTGAAGACTTCTTGTACTTACAACCTTGAACATGAAGAATAAGGAAATGTTGCTAATAACCAGGAAAGGTTTCATTCCACTGCCTTTAAGTTGTTTCTGCTTGGGGCCGGCGCTGTGGCATAGTGGTTAAGGCCGCTGCCTGCAGTGCCAACATCCCATATGGGCACCAGTTGGAGTCCCAGCTGCTCCACTTCCAATCCAGCTCTCTACTGTGGCCTGGGAAAGCAGCAGAGGATGGCCCAAGTCCCTGGGCCTCTGCACCCACATGGGAGACCCAGAAGAAGCTCTTGGCTCCTGGCCAACTGGGGAGTGAACCAGCAGATGGAAGACCTCTCTTTCTCTGCCTCTCCTTCTCTCTCTGTGTAACTCTGACTTTCAAATGAATGGTAAATTTTTAAAAAATAAATAAATAAATAGTTTTTCCTAAAGAAAGCCAAATTGAATAGGTTTGAATACTGTTAAAATGATTGGCCATAGGGCTTTTTCTGAAATGCAAATAATAGCTTTCTGTGGCTTTATGTATTTTCTTAACTTTTAAAATGTACGGCCCTTGCCCATGTGTTTTTCATTTCCCTTCACAAACATCTCTGTCAGGAGAACAGCAAGACCATGACCACCTCCCTTTGTGCCAGTGTAGTTGTCTGTGTTCTTTGCAGTCATTTCTTCTTGTCCCTTTGTGCCACTCTAGAGAGTTAAATACAGATAAACTCCGCAGAATTGGTTTGTTTCTATAATAAGTTAGCTTTTTGTTTCCGATGGGAAATACCTGTGTTTAATGTCCTCCCATGTCACAGAAATTAGGGCATTGCCAATTCTAGCAATGTAGTTTTCAAAGCACTTATATGCTGAGTTAACTAAACTTAACACTGGATTACTTTTAACTTAATTTCTACTTGTATTAAGTTATGTTTAGAATTTTTTTAAATTGTAAGGTATACAGATTTCATGTACTTCGTGTTACCTGTGTTAAATGAACGGATCTGCAGCTCATTGCGTCTAATCTGGTCTGTCTACAGATCACCGATGATGTGAGGGCCCAGCTTTCAATTGTGATTCCTAAAATATTTTTCTCTCTAAGGCAAATACTAAAAGTTGCAGTTTAGGAAACAGAGAAACTCTGACAAGGAGTCATTCAACAGGAAAACTGTCATGGTTTCTTCAAAGAAGTCAGTGCCATAGAATAGTGGGAAATTCTGGATTAAATACAAATAAAGAGACATAACAACTAAATGTAAAGTGTGGTCAGATTATGGTTCAAGTACAGATAGCTGTAAATAACATTGTAGAGACATTTCAGAAAATTATAAAATAAACCAGGTGTTTGTTGATATGAAAGAATCATTGTTGACCTTATGAGACATGGTCATGTTTTATGGTTATGGAGAAGAATGTCCTCATTGTCAGAATAAGCTTGCTGAAGCATCATGATGTATGTGTAACACTAACTGTGCAACAGTGCAACCAAAAAAGTCTGTGTGTCCGTGTGTGGGTGGAGGAAGTGGTGCACATACATACATGTGTGTGTGTGTGTTCCTGTATTGGTATAGCAAAATGTTAATGATCGTTGATCTGCATTGTGGGAATTCCATCTTTTCTGAATTTTTCTAAAGTATTTGTTAATAACAAGTGGGAAAATAGCAGTCTCTAGCGAGATCTGAAAGATTGCTCCCACCCACCTTCAATATCGCTTGTCATTTAAAGGTCAACCCTAAGGATCTGGATTCCAAGTATGCGTATATCCAGGTGACGCATGTGATCCCGTTCTTTGATGAAAAAGAACTGCAAGAGAGGAGAACAGAGTTTGAAAGGTCACACAACATTCGCCGCTTCATGTTCGAGATGCCCTTTACCCAGACCGGGAAAAGGCAGGGTGGGGTCGAAGAGCAGTGCAAGCGGCGCACCATCTTGACAGGTATGGTTCTCGGGAACCGTGGCCAGCGTCAGCCCGACACCGGCCCAGCAGCTCTGGGGGAGGGACCCAGAAACCTCAAGACCTGGAGGAGCCCCTCGGGCTCAGCTAGCCTCCCCACCCCTGTTGCTGTTGATTTCTCAACAACGTTGCAGTGGGTTCGTTTCTGAGAGGAGCAGCGTGGTGGGGGCAAGAGGTGCGGAGTCGCCACACAGAACCCTGGAGTCAGGTGAAAGCAGGCCTGAGGCGAGCAGCCCTCAGACTCGTTTATTTCAGTTGGTACAACATCTTATATAGCCAAGACCAGCCAATCTGGTCAAGGGGTGGTCTATGCCCCAACCAATCACAGCCTGTTGCCAGGCAGTTTCCAAAGCCATCCAATCACAGCCTGTTGCCAGGTGGGTTTCAAAGCCATTCCTGAGTAACTGACGCTTGCTTGCCAGTGGCCACCTTGGCATGACCTTCTCATTCCACCACACCCCCCCATTTCAGGTCAGCATTTACCCAGCGCTTGCTTTGTCAGTTTCTGTTTACACTTTCTTCTTCCACAGACCAGAAGTCCATTTCCAGCGAAAGGTCAGGTACCCTTTTTAGAATCTGAGGGAAGCAGCGGTCCTTACCTGCCCAGAGCCTTTGCACATGGTTCCAAAGATCAAGACCATTTCTTTTATTTATTTATTTATTTTTTATTTGACAGATAGAGTTAGACAGTGAGAGAGAAAGACAGAGAGAAAGGTCTTCCTTTCTGTTGGTTCACCCCCCAAATGGCTGCAACAGCTAGTGCACTGCGCCGATCCGAAGCCAGGAGCCAGGTGCTTCCTCCTGGTGTCCCATGCGGATGCAGGGGCCCAAGTACCTGGGCCATCCTCCACTGCCCTCCCGGGCCACAGCAGAGAGCTGGACTGGAAGAGGAGCAACCGGGACTAGAACCCGGCACCCATACAGGATGCCGGCGCCGCAGGTGGAGGATTAACCAAATGAGCCACGGCACCGGCCCTGATTAAGACCATTTCTGAAACCCATGTGGAACCTTGCACACAGCCCCCTCTTGCCTCCCGGGAAGAAACCCATGTCATGTACATCTGCCCCCAGTTTCCACAGGGACCTGCTCAGGGAAGAAGTAGCCCAGGGGCTGGGTCTCGTCCACCTTGTCCCTGACAGTGGTGGTCAGCCTCAGCTTGAGCACCTCCCTCCCTCCAGTGCATGCAGCTCACTGCGCGGCCTGGCCAGCGGAAGCAGTCGTCATTGATCCTTTTGGTCCTGGTCACCATTGATAGCCCATTCTTAGAAACGCATTTTATATCATTTCCCACTTCCTGAGAAGTGTCGTCACCTTGGTGCTGATTTTTACTTTCTTTAGAGGAACTTGACATGCCCATTCTTAAAGAATCTGCAGCAGAACTGGAATAATCTAAAACCAAACACTTTCTTGACCTAAAATAATTAGTGGGAGCTCTTCGGAATGCCAGGTGTGTCCCTGTCCACCATTTGGGCACAGCGCCCACAGTAGCTTGAGTTAAGTCAACCTAGGAAGGAGAGATGTGGACTTGTAATTAGACATTCGTGTCCTGAGTGAAAGGAGCGCCTGGAAGATGCTGCATTTCGGGTGGTTCTTGGTTCTTGCCAGGGAACTGTGTGCTCTAAATGGGTGATTTGTATGCTGTGTGACTTACATCTCAGCAAAGCTATTACCAAAATCACTCCAAAAACCTCAGTACAGGGGCAGGCTTTTGCCCTAGTGGTAAAGACTCAAGTTGGGATGGCTGCGTCCTGTATCAGAGTGCTGGGTTTGATTCCCAGCTCCTGGTTCCAGCTTCTTCCCACTACAGCCCCTGGTGATGGCTGAAATACTTTTGAGTCCCCACCACCAGTGTGGGAGACCTGGATGGAGTTTCTACCTCTTCACCCGGGCCCCAGCCCAGCCCTAGCATATGATGGCATTTTTCACCTTCCCTTTGAGGGAAATGAGATAGAAGTTTAAAAGAAAGAAAGAAAGCTCTCATACATTCTCAAATAATGCATCCCTGCTCCTGCTTTAGAATAATGAGATAACCTCTGTCAAGCACAAATAGCCTTGTCCTCACACACACAGGCCTCCCCCGCTTATGGAAATGCTGTGTTTTTCTAATGTACTCCTCAGTAGCAAGTTCTTGTTTCTAGATAGATTCATTTTATGGAAATGACCAGCTCAGGCAGCTACAATGACTTCACTTTTGGTTCCTTAGATCAATAATTGTCAAAGGTTGTTCCAGGATCAGCAGCATCAGCAACTCCTAGGAACATGGTAGAAAAGCCAGCGCCCAGGCCCTACCCAGACCTGCTGAATCTGTGTTCAGCAAGACCTCCCATATCAGGTGCTGCGCTCACACTGGAGAGCCGAGGCGTTGGCGAGCCAGCCTTCTGCTGAGTCGAGGGCAGGACTTTCTGTGAGGGTCGCTCTTGAGGCAGCCAGCTGCTTCACTGCAAGGTATGTTCCTGGGCACGTGGCCTCCGGGCCGCCGTTTGCTGCGTTAGATGAGATAAACATGTGAGCAAAGCCCTGACTCAGCCAGAGCCGAGGGGACAATCAGGAACTAAGAGGCGGAGTGCACGCAACGCTGTTGGCTTGAGGAAGAACCACCTTCCCAGCTGTGGGGCTGAGGAGGCTGTGGGAGTGGTGGGAAGCCTTGCCCAGGGCTTCTTGCAGACCCCGTCATGGCCTTGCCCTGGGGCCTGGACAGGTAGCTTAACCTCTCCATGCTTTACTTTCCATCTCATTGTGTGAAGTAGTTTTGTCGATTGTAACCAGAGGGGAAAGAATTTACCTCATTTTGCTGGGTCTCGTCCTCTGTTGAGCTCCTTGGCTTTTAGGGCTAATGAACAAAAGGGGATTATTGTGCAAGGAGTCCCCAGGAAAGGGGAAGTCTGCCCTGAAAGGCCTCAGGATAACAAGATAGGTACTGGCTAGCATAAGCTTCTAAAAATGCCACTAAAAGCCTGGCCACTCTGTATCAACCGGTAGTTGAAGATAGGCACACTGGAACATTCCGAAGACTTTGAACTTGAGAATTTTCCCTTTGCTCCTTCCCTTAATCCCCTAGGTCTTTCTTCCAGTGTATCGCCTCAGACTATGACTCTCGGCCTTCCAGGTTGTGGCCCCAGACTCCCCACCCTCTGGCCGGGCAAAGGCTCGCCCTCCTGCATAGTTCCCAGCCAGCTCCCTGCAGCTGTGTCATCATTTGGAAACCCCTTTTTTTTCCTGGGACTCCTGCTGCGGAGTTTCTTCCCATCCATGTTCCAAGGTCTTCCAAATCATGCCCAGATTCCTACTCAGGTGGGGACTACCCTCCTGCCCTCCACCTCCTATTCAACTGAGCAACCCACACAGTCACCACACTTACTTTTTTTTTTTTTTTTTTTTTTTTTGGACAGGCAGAGTTAGAGAGAGAGACAGAAAGGTCTTCCTTCCATTGGTTCACCCCCCAAATGGCCGCTATGGCTGGCGCTGCACCAATCCGAAGCCAGGAGCCAGGTGCTTCCTCCTGGTCTCCCATGTGGGTGCAGGGCCCAAGCACTTGAGCCATCCTCCACTGCCTTCCTGGGCCACAGCAGAGAACTGGACTGGAAGAGGAGCAGCCGGGACAGAATCTGGCACCCCAACCGGGACTAGAACCCAGGGTGCCGGTGCTGCAGGCGGAGGATTAGCCAAGTGAGCCGCGGCGCCGGCCCACCACACTTACTAGCTGTGACTTGCCCCAGAGAGGGCCACAGATCTCCTTGGCGGGCCTTGTAAGACTAAAGCTTGCTCAGTCAGATACCTCACCATCTGCCTTCCAGAGCCTACTGGCTCTCATGAAGCCGGTCGAGCAGAAATGCCTTCAACAAAACATAGAGCACTGGCAGTGTCCAGTGTTGCACACTCACAGAGCAAAGATCGGTGGCCTTGAGCAGATTCCATCCCACCAGAGGAGGCAGACGACAGGCAGTCAGCACACCACGTGAGCAATGTCTGTGTTGGAAGGGAACACGTGTTCTAGACAAGAGCACAGAGAGGAGGGACTTGCCTCAGGGTGGACATCGCCAGTTTGAGGCAGACACTGGGGGGGCACCTGAACTCTGTCTCACAGGAGCGGTTTCAGTTTTGTCACTGAAAATCCTCTCGCTGGCCACTTAGTTAATTAGTAAAGAATCCAAACATAATCACTCCCATCATACTTTTGCTTAGTAATAAGATAAACTTGTGTCTATCTGCATGTCAGTAAATATACATATATTAAAGATATATTCAAGTATCTTATGATAAATGAAAATGAGATTAGCTATTTCTTGTTGAAAAATCTAGGAAAAACTAAGTATTTTATTTATATTGCTTATCCATTCCAAGCTTCAAAATACCTTTATTGTTACTGCAGCTCCAACAGCTTGAAATGAAGTGATTAATGAAGTGCTCTGTTTAGAAGTATATTCTGCTTTGTTATTCATCATTGACTTCTCAGATTTGTGCATGTTTAACCTAAGATTCAAAGTTGTTCTACGAAGAAAAATGAATTTCCTCTGGGTTATTTTGTGGCACTCTTTTCTGGACTTAATCTGCTATGTAATGTAATGTAATGTAATGTAATGTAATGTCTCAGTATCCTTTAGTCTTTTTTATGCTTTCAAAGCTTTCTTAGACCTCCTAGCTCATCCAGATCTCACAACTTCCTAAGGAAAAATAAGACTTTTATGGATGAGAAAACTGAGCAAGGGATGAGGAAATGATTAGCAGGGGTAGGGAACCTTCTTTTCTGCCAAGGACCATTTGGGTAGTTACAACATCATCCACAGAACATATAAAGTTATCAACTTAAAAATTAGCCTGCCGTAGATGTAATGAAGTTCAAGTCCCACCTGCAGCTGCTCCGCAGGCCGGGTGTTGCCTACCCCTGCTTAGAGACAACCTCTTTACGGTGACAGAATAAGGACCCCACTCTCGACCTGTCATTGAATATACGCGACCGTAAATGAAGACAGGGCCAGCACGTGACTTTGGCACGCTGCGGGCTCCTCATCCACACGGGGGAGTAAGAATCCCTTCCTCCTCAGCGCGGTAGGGACTGCGGGCTGTCGTAATTGTGGCCTTGCCCTCCGCAGCAATCCACTGCTTCCCGTACGTGAAGAAGCGCATCCCCGTCATGTACCAGCACCACACGGACCTGAACCCCATCGAAGTGGCCATCGACGAGATGAGCAAGAAGGTGGCTGAGCTCCGGCAGCTGTGCTCCTCGGCGGAAGTGGATATGATCAAGCTGCAGCTCAAACTGCAGGGCAGCGTGAGCGTGCAGGTGAGCGAGGCCGAGCGAGGCTCGGGCAGCGCGGGGGGCACACCTCTGTCCTTGTGAAGTTCAAGTGCTTCAGGCCAGCCAGGCCTGCGTGAGCTCCTGGTATTACCATGTGAGCCCCATGACTTTCCTTGAGTTTCCAGGCCGTTACTCCTGCTATCAGAGGGGGGCAGCCCTAGGACCCCTGCCACCCACCTGTGAGGTATCATTCTCATACATCGTCTTCTGGGAGTGAGGGAGTGCCATCCATGCCACCCTGACTCTCAGCTGTTTGGGGAATTCTAGGTGCTAGGCTGAAAACCTGACGATTCTTCCAAATATAAGGAAGTGTGGATGACGGTACATTTCCCTACGAAACTGTTTTCCGGTTTCAATGAAAACTTTATCTGGAAAAAACTTTATCTGTTACACTTTGAGTCTCTTAATGGTGTCTTGTGCCTAACAGAAATTCTTCACGTTGACTTAACCCAATCAGTTTTTCTTTCAAAGGTAACACTGTTGGTGTCCTCTTAAAGAAATCTGTGCCTGTTCCGGGATTTCAAAGGTGTTCTGTGTTTCCCGCTTTGTTCAGCATCTGCATTCAGGTCTGCAGGCCCCGCAGAGTTCACTCGTGTGTGTGGAATAGAGTAAGAATCAAGATGCATTTTGCTGGGACCCGTTTCACGGTGTAGCTGATAAAGCTGCCACTTGGGAAACCAGTATCGGAATCCCTGGGATTGAGTCCGTCCTCTGCTTCTGATCCAGCTTCCTGCTAATGTACCTGTGAAGGCCGCGCAGGAGACCCAGAATGGAGTTCCTGACTCCTGGGCCCTGCCTGGCTGTTGCAGGTGTTTGGGGAGTAATCAGCAGAGAGAAGATCTGCCTCTCCCCCTCCGTCACTCTGCCTTTCAAATAAATACATAAATTTTTAAAAGCTATCAACTTAAAAAATACATATATTTTGTTCATATGGGCACCCAAGTAATGCAACATTTATATCTGATCTAGGTACTGATTAAGAAACATGTTCAGTTTGTGAGACTTGATCAGTCTGTGTGCTTATGATAAATGCAGTTTTCTCTTTGCGTATTTTACTTCAGGAAGAGATTTTTAAAAATTATCACTTGTGTGTTTTCCTAGGTGATTGGTTAGTGTTAAATCACCTCCCTCCTATGACCAACATGTCTCTTGCTTTATCAATATTTTGTATTGAAATTTATTTTATTTATTTGAAAGGCAGAGTTACAGAGAGAGAGAGATCTTCCATCTACTGCTTCAATCCTCCAAATGGCTGCAACAGCTGTAGCTGAGCCAGGCCAAAGCTAGGAGCCAGGAGCTTCTTTTGGGTCTGATGGGTACAGTAGCCCAATTACTTGGGCCATCCTCTGCTAATTCCCCAGGCACATTAGCAGGGAGCTGGATTGGAAGTGGGCAGCCAGGACTCGTCCTAGCATCCATATAGGGTACTGATGTTGGAGGCAGCAGCTTTACCTGCTATGCCATGACATCAGCCCCTTTATCAAAGTTCTTAAATACCTATAAGTAATTCAAATACCTTTTTTCTATGGAGATAAATAGAGGAATGGATATATATATATATATATATATATATATATATAATACACAAACACACACACACACACATATATCCCTGTGTACTGTTGTTTTGTTTTCTGTTGCAAGAAAGGTGTGTTCATATTCCATGTAGATTGTAATACATGTTCTGGGTTTTTTGGTTCATTTCCTGAAAGCAGTTTTTGTTAGTTTTTCATCAGATCTCCCCTAAAGAAGTATGAGTTGTTACCCAAAATTTTTCTAAGTGTCATTTACCATGAAAGTACTTTCAGATGTTTTCATTCTCTTCTCTTATGGCCTAAAAGACTTAGGTGCCAAAATAAATTAGCAGATGAATATAAGTAGTCCAGCAATGTAAATTATTGCATAATGGGTCAGAGGCCAAAATTTTCTGTAGCTGAAAACAAAACCACTCATGAGGTGGCCTGAGTGCCAAGCAAGGTGGGGCTGGACAGGTTGAGCTTTCTAAAGGGCAGAATATGCCCTGCCATTTGACAGTGACCTTTGAGTTTTATGAAATGCCCAGTCATCTTAAAAAGCAAAAAATTTCTTAATGAAAGAATAAGACCAGTCTATACAAATAGTCTTCAGAGACCTCATGGCAAATTCATGCTGTCTTTTAATTCTGTTTTGCAAAAAGCTTTCTGAAGCCCTCACATACTTGTTATGCCCACCAAACAAAGAAATTAGTGTAACAAAGAAGTTGGAATCAGAAGATGTTAACTTTATTATTTTATTTCTATCGTCCTTTTCACCAACAGGCCCACTGGGGGTGCCACATTACAGGGCAGAGCTGTCTGCATGGCTTCTTGGCTCCACACTACAAGATCTTGTTATCTGAGACCTTGTGGAGTCTCATCAGCTTTCTCTTCGCATATTCCTAAAATTGACCATAAAGAGACTGTCCATCATTTGGGTCATGTCAGGTTATTAACATGACTGCCCCACACATGTTTAGTGGAATGCCGAGTCCTGATCTTACAAGTTCATTATCACAGATGGTTAGCTATTGTTCCTGTCTCCCCTGGCCTCAGGTGAATTCTTGTGGCTCAGTCCTCCTACGACTTCTACCCAAGTCCCACACATGATGGCCCTCAGAGCTACAAACAGCACTTGCTGTCCAAGGCCACTAGACCTTGTAGGAAGAATTGCATAATGGCCACATGGTCAAGTCCTTTCCCAGGCTATCTCAGATGTCTGGGACATTCTCCTTATCCAGTGTGTGCAACCTTCATTCTTGCCATATTCCTGTACTTGCTGACTTGTCAGAGACCACTTCTTGGCTAATTGGAAGAAAGGCATTGATGAGTGCTTCTGATCTTTGGCTTGTGAGCATACCTCAAATGGGTTCTGTATCCAAGATAGCAAATCAGTTTGCTAATGATTATCTCTACCGTTCAGTGAATAGTTGATTAGCATATATATTTTTCCATTTTTCACTGTTCTAATAACTAAATATCTTAGTAGTTAGAGTCCTTGACATGGAGTTGGATGACTTAATCTCTGACCTCTAGCTTTTTTGTTTGTTTGTTTCCATTGAAAAGGCTGAAAGAGAGGGAAGGAGGGAGAAAGAGATCGAGAGATCTTCCATCCATTGACTTATGCCCCACGTGCCTGTATGCCCTGGACTGGGCCAGGCTGAGGTCAAGAGCCCAGAACTTAATGCAGGTTTCCCATGTGGGGGACAAGGGCCCACGTACTTGAGTCATCACCTCCTGCCTCCTAGGGTGCATATTAGCAGAAAGCTGGATCAGAAGAGTAGCAGGGACTGAGACCCAGGGGCTCTGGCACAGGACGAGGGCATTCCAAGCAGCATCTTAACCACGGTGCCAAATGCCCACCCCACATCTCTGACATTTTGCTTATTGGCTATTCACACACGAACAGGACCTTCAGTTTCTCAGCATTGGTTTCTTGAGCCCTGAGGATGAGTGAGATCACCAGTGCAAGTGAGACATATGAGTAACGGCATACATACATCTTCTTTATGGCTTTTTGGGGGGGGATCATGGCTGACTCAGCCAAACAGCTCTTTTAATGCATGCCATCTGAAGCTAAATAAATGAACTAAATAAATTTTTTCATAATGTAATTCAGAATCGTTGGTTTTCATCTAGGTCAACGCAGGCCCACTGGCATATGCCCGCGCTTTCTTAGATGACACGAACACAAAAAGATACCCTGACAATAAAGTGAAGTTGCTGAAGGAAGTTTTCAGGTAAAGCACACTGAAAATGTCTCTTTCTTTTCAAAGACTGGCCGTTTCTAGGTTCATTCAGGAAAAAGATTCTACCAGTCAGACTCCCACTTTGTCCTCTGATTGTCATTATTTCCCCTTCTCACCCCACTCAGGCAATTTGTGGAAGCTTGTGGGCAGGCCTTGGCGGTAAATGAACGTCTGATTAAAGAGGACCAGTTAGAGTACCAGGAAGAAATGAAGGCCAACTACAGGGAAATGGCGAAGGAGCTTTCTGAGATCATGCGTGAGCAGGTAAGAGCCGCGCTGGCGCTGGCGGCTGGCCGTGCTCGCCTAGGGAATGTGCATTAGTTGAGGGTCTCAGGCACACTCTGTGTTGAGCTAAGCCTCTTGGTGTCTTCCCAGAACCTTGGTGTGCGAGGGAGGACAGTGTAGCCTAGCAGTCCTACTGCATCCTGTGTCTCGAACAGGTTGCCTGTAACCATCTGAAGCACCAGGGGAGAGCAGCGCTCGTCTCTTCATTGTTCTCAGCGGTGGCTGCGTTTCCCAAGCTTTGACTCTCCCCACCCCCATCTAAAACAAAATCAAAAGAAACAAAACCTCGGGCCCCACAAGCAGACATTATGTATACTGTTCTTACAGCTTTTACACTCAGGCTCGGTCCTTTGAGAAAAGGGCCTTCCCTGCCTGCTTCAAGGAGGTGTCTGTTGTATGGAATGCCTTTTGCTTGGGTAAATATGTAGAATTCCTCAGCTCTAGCCATCTACAGCGGGCCTGTGTGCCCTGACTGCTTTCTCTGTGTTCCTTGTCATTAGGGCATCTTCCCTGATGCCTTTGGTATCGTCTCCTCCCCATGTGAATGTCTTCAGTGGGATTCTTGGAGTAGGCTCAGCTGCCATCAGAAGAGGCAGTTGGCCACGTTGCCATGAGTGCTTTTTGAAGAGGGCATTCTCCACAAACCCTGAAGTCTTCATACAATCACTGTCCTGCTCTTTGTGATTAACATTGGCCCCCTTATAACACGCACCTGGTCTTATCTGCTCCTTACATTATTATCTTTCTGCCTTACAAAAGCCAGAGCCATTTGCGTCAGTTACCCTATCATGTGCTGGTTTGGTTGGGGCATTTCTGTTGTAAGAAATGAATCTCAGTGGTTGGGCTGTGACTAACTTGCACTTTTTTCCTTTCCATGCTAACACATTCAGATGGGATGGTAATGTCATGTTTTGATTCTATTTTTCTGATTAAACTGAGTCACATAAAGTTGTGACTGAGCAACTGTAGATATTGGTGTCATGACAGTGCATGTACCAAGGAAAGCAACCCTCTCCTGGACATTTACAAAGTAGAAAAAAATTAGAAAAGATGAAAGAAATAAGTGTGTGAATTACTAAGCAGAAGGAGGAAGGGAGGTCTCTTGGAAACAAATTTTCATAAAAGCTGAAGATGTTTTCCATGGAGCTTCCAGATTGTAAACACAGAGCTTGATCACTGGGATCCAGCGTTCAGCCCTGGAAAAGATGAGAATAGGAACAAATTATGGGCTGAAACTGTTAAACTCTGAGATTGTATGGACATCTAATGCAGCACTTTGCTCTCAACTGAACCTTGATCTCATTACGCCAGCAGCTCTGGAGCTCAAACCCCCTTAAACCTTTAAACAAAGAAGTAGGCTTGCTTTACTGTTTCCAGAGGAGCCTCTGCCTGGGGAAGTTCTGAGTCTCCACTGGCTAGAGGTCCAGTCTTTTACCCGGATTCCTTCCAGGCCCCGCTGGAAGTGAAAAGCACTTGTTCAGGGCCAGAGGGTAGCCACTCTCTCTCTCCTGGGGTGGAAATCTGTATGAGGCTGAGAGAAGGATCCAACAGAGAAACAGAGATGCTCCAAGTGCGTTTAAAAAGGCTTTTTCAAGGGACAGGACCAGGCCATGTGCCAGTCAAGTGTGTGTAAGGTAAACCTCAACTCACCTTAAGATCTGGTGAGTCCAGAAGCCTCTCCATTTTTCTTATAAATGAAACAAGCCATGCCGTTCTTGACTTTCTCCTGGCTGTCCTGATCTGAAAACATTCCTTTACTAGATGAGCTGAAACAGTCTGTCTGCAAACCACCAAAGCCAAGCTGTCCAAGGGCACCCCTATTCACAGTTGCGGACGACCCGTTGTGTGTGTTGTGTGAAGCACACCAGTTTGAGAAATGTTTGCTTGGAGCCTTACTCTCTGACGATGTTGTGTTTCTGTGCCTCAAGATCTGCCCCCTGGAGGAGAAGACGAGCGTCCTGCCGAACTCACTCCACATCTTCAATGCCATCAGCGGAACGCCAACAAGCACAATGGTTCACGGGCTGACCAGCTCGTCCTCAGTTGTGTGATCACGCCTCGTGGACCGCATTGGGGACTTACTTTGTTACTGACAAACTCAGGATGATTTCCAAAGCTAATCGCTGGGGACACCAAGCACAGGGAGAAGCCATGGGGACTGGGAGCGAAAGGGAATGAAGGACTGTGGTATTTCTAGTAGCTTTTCTATGGGAGTCAGAAGAAAGGATTACGTATTTTTTTAAATCTCACCGGCAATATTAAAAGTTTTCGTTGTGTCTTGACAGCAGTGTGTGGTGGACGCTGTGAAGCTGGAGTTAACTTTTACTCTTCCTTCCAGAGCAGTTGACAGTGAAGGACCCGGAGTAGAAGTGTTCGTGGGTGCCGGTTAGCGGCAGCAGCCCTGAGAGTGAGGAGGGGGAGGTTTGCCACTTAGCTAAGCTCGAGAATCTTGAAAATATTTTTTTTCTGGTGGCACATTCAGGTTGAATATAAGAACTATTTTTGTGACTAGTTTTTGATGACCTAAAGGAACTGACCGTTGTAATTTTTGTACCGGTGAACCAGGAGATTTAGTGCTTTTATATGCATTCCCTTGCATTTAAAAAATAAGAAAGCTTAAGGAATTATATGGGCTTAAAACTAGTCAACCAGTTTAGAACCAAAGGCCTATATTAAAAAACACAACGTAACTGAAAAGTAAAAAGTAGTATATTGCTATGTACATAGAGTTTGTTAATACAGTCTCAGCATCTGTACATACATGTATTACATTTCTACATTTTTAATACTCACATCAGCTTCTGCATTAAGTTTAATTGTGACAGACTTGTGCTGGTCTTAGTATATGCAATAAACTTTTCTGTTTTATTCTTGTACATAAAAAAGTGCAATATGGAGATGTATACAGTCTTTGCTATATTAGGGTTATAAACTGTTTTAAAATCTTCATCCTTTTGCCAAAATGGTGGAGTATGTAATTGATAAATCATAAATCCTGTGGTGAATGGTGGTATAATTTAAAGCTTTCACCATGTTATATTTTCTTTTAAGACCTTAATTTAGTAATTTTATATTTGGGGAAAGAAAGGTTTTTAATTTTATTTAACTGGAATCACTGCCCTGCTGTAATGAAACATTCTGTACCACATGTGTATTAAAAGTAACACTGCTGATTTCCTGGTGTGGATCTGAGTATTTTTCGTGTGACGTTCCTGGGAAGGACAGAATTCTGAAACGTTTGAGGCTGAAATAACTTGGAAACTGGATTTTCTTTCAAATACTTGGGAGAAAACAAAGAAGGTGGGTAAATGGATAAATAAAACAAGATTGACCAACTGTTGGTAACTGTGGAAGCGGAAGTTTGGTGTGTGGGAAGCCGTCGTAACACCAGTTTCTCTGCTTCTGCAGGAGTTTCCGTAGTAGATGTCAAAGGCAGCTCTCGGGTCGTGTCTTTGTTTCAGAGAACTTGAGTGAGTGCTCCGTGGTCTGGCTGTGAATTGGACCAGGTATTCCCAAATACGTGTGGATGCTTGATTTATTACCTCCAGCTAAACCAAGGCTGTCATCTTTATCATCTCCCTTGCTTGCTTCTGAGATGAACACTCTGGGATAAGGTGGTCACTTGTCCTAGAGATGCATGGGTGGCCACATGTGCATACACCCCCTGGAACCCTCCCCTCCACTCCCCACTCAAACACTGAACTGGCCATGCAGTGCCTGGTTTGCAGGTGCTGGTCTTGCCTCTGGTGTGTCCAGTGGGCCCGGCAGGTGAGTTATTTCTTTGTCGCTCAGTCGCATCTGTGTCCAGTGATGGAAAGAAGAGGAGACTCTACAGGAAATCCATAGCTGGGTTTTCTACTTGAAGAGTTGGAAAGGCTGTCTTGTACACACAGCCAGTTACCAAAAGACAGCTTGTGCAGCTGTGTTCCTCTGGAGCACCCTGGAGCCAAAGATCTGGTGGTATCTGGAACATTCTCTGTTCATCAGTGGAAAGGAGATCTTGAATGTGGTGAAGGACCTTGGCAACTCACCAGACTCTGCAGCCCACTCATTAGTCTGTTCAGACTTATGTCTTAGGAGCAGCCCCCGATGCTTGCCCCAAGTCTCTGATGCCCCAGCCCAGTGTAATAAGCCTTGATTCTCACATCATTAGAGGTAGCTTTTAGAGTCTGTCATTGAGCTGGATTTCCTTGTCATAAAGGCTCCACTTAGAAGCTGTAAAATTCAGCTTACCTTGTAATAAGATAAATAAAGTCTAGAAAGAGTCCACAGTAGGTAAGATTCTATTTGGAACATGGCCAAGCTTCACTTACTACAACATACAAATAGGAAACCATCTCTAAGCCAAGGATATCATTAATGGATCTTGCAAGGAAACACACTTAAAACCTCCTTTAGTTTATGTATAAAATGTCTTTATGTAAAGTTGTATGTTAATGTAATAGTTTCTTGGGGAGGGGGCTGGAGAGATTATTGCTATATTTCTTATTTAAGAAATTTATTAATACATTAGATTCTCAGGGTCACAGCTTATGTATGATAATTACTACAACACAGTTCTCTGCAATTCCCATGTTAATGTGACACTAATACAGAGAACAGATTCAATGTAGTTCAGATACAGTTCTAAGGATATAATGATGCTTCCTCCCCACCTTACCTCCCTCACTCCCTCTCTTCCTTCCTTCCTTCCTTCTTTCTTTCCTTTCCTTTCCTTTCCTTTCCTTTCCTTTCCTTTCCTTTCCTTTCCTTTCCTTTCCTTTTCTTCCTTTCCTTTCTTTTTTTAGAAGATGTACTTATTTATTTGAAAGAGAGGCAGAGAGAGAGAGAGACAGATATTCCATCCTCTGGTTCACTCCTCAGATGGCTACAACTGCCGGGGCTGAGCTGATCTGAAGCCAGAAGCCAGGAGCTTCTTCCAGGTCTCCCACATAGATGCAGGGGCCCAAGCACTTGGGCCATCTTTTGCTGCTTTCCCAGGCCATAGCAGAGAAATGGTTTGGAAGCGGAGCAGTCAGGACTCAAACCAGCACCCATATGGGATGACAGGCACTGCAGGCAGCAGCCTTACCAACACTATGCCATGGTGCTGGTCCCAATCTTTCTTAATTTTTGTGATAACGTTTTTAGTTTACATTATAGTCTAGGTCTTAATCCTCAGCTAAAGAAAGAACTCAACAAGTAAAAAGAAGAAGACCCTAGTTCAGTGGGTATACAGGCAAGGGCTATAGACAATAATCAAATGAGAATATGGAGGCTGGTGCTGTGGCGTAGCGAATAAAGCCACTGCCTGCAGTGCTGGGCGCTAGTTCGAGACCTGGCTGCTCTACTTCCGATTGAGTTCTGTGCTATGGCCTGGGAAAGCAGTGGAACGTGGCCCAAGCCCTTGGGCCCCTGCACCCGTGTAGAAGACCCAGAGGAAGCTCCTGGCTCCTGGCTTTGGATCAGCCCAGCTCCAGCTGTTGCAGCCATTTGGGGAGTGAGCCAGCAGATGGAAGATCGATCTCTCTCTCTTTCTCTGTCTCCTTCTCTCTGTAATTCCTTTCAAATAAATAAATCTTTAAAAAAAAAAGAAAATATGACCATTTCACTCATATAAATTTTAAAATAGTCATCACAGATCATTACAACTATAGCAGTATGTCATTCTTAAACTGGTTTGATGGGCCGGCACTGTGGCTCAATAGGCTAATCCTCCACCTTGCGGCGCCGGCACACCGGGTTCTAGTCCCGGTCGGGGCGCCGGATTCTGTCCTGGTTGCCCCTCTTCTAGGCCAGCTCTCTGCTGTGGCCAGGGAGTGCAGTGGAGGATGGCCCAAGTCCTTAGGCTCTGCACCCCATGGGAGACCAGGATAAGTACCTGGCTCCTGCCATCGGATCAGCGTGGTGCGCTGGCCGCAGCGCGCCGGCAGCGGCCATTGGAGGGTCAACCAACGACAAAAGGAAGACCTTTCTCTCTGTCTCTTTCTCTTTCACTGTCCGCTCTGCCTGTCAAAAAGAAAAGAAAAGAAAACACTGGTTTGATGAAGATATAAAACAAAGTTTGACAATACTTATTTGTAGCAATATTGATACACACAGATACTTTATTTCTATTTTAGTTTTGCTTCTTAATATAAGGGAGAACTTGTGGTGTTTGGCTTTCTCTGCCAATCTTATTCATTCAACATGATGTCCTCCAGTTATATCCATTTGATACAATTTTATTCTTTTTTGTAGCTGAGTAATATTCCATTGTACACATGTGTGTGGGTTTTCTTTCTTTGTTCTGATGATGGACACCTTGGTTGATTCCATATTTTGGATATTGTGCACAGTGCTGCTTTACACATGATGGTGCAGGTATCTCCTTGATACAATAATGTATTCATGTCTTCTAGGTATATACCCAGAAGTGGGAGGCTGTTTCTAGGTTTTTAAAAGAAATCTCCATGTTGTTATCCATAGTGGTTGCACTAATTTACATTCTCACGAACAGTGGATAATAGTTCCCTTTCTCCACATTCTCACCAGCATTTGTTAATCTCTGTCTTCTAAGTAATTAGCCATTCTGGTGGGTGAAGGGAAATCTCATTGTGGTTTGTGTGTGTGTGTTTGTGTTTGTGTGTGTGTGTGTGTGTTTTATTTTTTTTTTCCTGAGAAAACTTTTATTTAAGGAATACAAACTTCATGCATTTCATAAATACATCTTTAGGAATATAGTGATTCTTCCTCCAAACCTGCCCTCCCATCCCTCTTCCCCCACCTTCTTCTACTCCCATTCTTATTTTTCACTAAGATGTATTTTCAATTAACTTTATATACATACGATTAACTCTATACTAAGTAGAGTTCAACAAATTGTATGAAAAAAAAAAAAACTTGTTCTTCAGCAGTCAGGACAAGGTCTATTCAAAGTCATTGCCTCTCAAAGTGTTAATTTCACATCTATAGATTACCTTTTAGGTGTTCTATTAGTTATCATACGTCAGGGAAAACATATGGTATTTGTCCTTTGCGGGCTGGCTTATTTCACTAAGTATGAGGTTTTCCAGTTTCATCCGTTTTGTTGCAAATGACAGGATTTCGTTTTTTACCACTCTATAGTATTTCATGGTGTACATATCCGATAATTTCTTTATCCAGTCTTCAATTCATGAGCATTTGGGCTGATTCCATGTCTTAGCTATTGTGAATTGAGCTGCGATAAATATGGGTGTTCAGATAACTCTTTGATATGGTGATTTCATTTCTTTTGGGTAAATTCCCAGGAGTGGGATGGCAGGGTCATACAGTAGGTCTATATTCAGATTTCTGAGGTATCTCCATACTGCCTTCCCCAGTGGCTGAACCAGTTTACATTCCCACTAACAGTGGATTAGGATGCCTTTTTCCTCACATCCTCGCCAGCATTTGTTATTTGATTACTGTATGAAAGCCATTCTGACAGAGGTGAGGTGTAACCTCATTGTGGTTTTGATTTGCGTTTGCCTGATGGCTAGTGATCCTGAGCATTTCTTCATGTGTCAGTTGGCCATTTCAATTTCCTCTCTTGAAATATGCCTGGTTAAGTCCTTGACCCATCTCTTAACTGGGTTATTTGTTTTGTTGTTGAGTTTCTTGATCTCTTTATATATTCTGGTAATTAATCCTTTATCAGTTCTCAATTTGATGTAATCTCATTTGTCAATTTTGGCTTTAATTGCCTGTGCCTCTGGAGTTTTTTCCAGGAACTCCTTGCCTATACCAATGTCTTGCAGTTTTCTCCACTGTTCTCTGATGGTATCAGGTTATAGATTTAGGTCTTTAATCCATTTTTAGTGGATTTTTTATAAGATGTAAGGTAGGGATCTTGCTTCATACTACTGCATGTGGCAATCCAATTTTCCCAGCACCATTTGTTGAAAAGATTCCTTGTTCAGGGATTGATTTTAGCTCTTTTGTCAAAGATACATTGGTTGTAGGTGTGTGGGTTAATTTTTGGCCTTTCTGTTCTGTTGTATTGGTCTGTCCATCTGTTTTTGTACTAGTGCCAGGCTGTTTTGATTATAACTGCCCTGTAGTATGTCTTGAAATCTAGTATTGTGATGTCTCTAGCTTTGTTTTTGTTGTATAAGAGTGCTTTAGTTATTTGGGGTCTCCTGTGTTTCCATATGAATTTCAGCATCATTTTTTCTATATCTGAGAAGAATGCCCTTGGCATTTTGATTGGTATCACATTGAATCTATAAATTGCTTTCAGTAGTATAGACATTTTGATGATACTGATTCTACCAATCCATGAACATGGGAAATTTTTCCTTTTTTTTTTTTTTTTGTCTTCTATTTCTTTCTTTAATGTTTTGTAATTCTCATCATAGAGATCTTTGACATCCTTGGTTAAATTTATACCAAGGTATTTGATTTTTATTTTGTAGCTATTGTGAAATGGGATTGATCTTAGAAGTTCTTTCTCTAACATAGGATTGTCTGTGTCTACAAAAGCTATTGATTTTCATGTGTTGATTTTATATCCTGCCACTTTACCAAACTCTTCTATGAGTTCCAATAGTCTCTTAGTGAAGTCTTTTGGATCCCCTATATATAAAATCATGTACTTTGCTAATAGGGATAGTTTGACTTCCTTCTTCCCAATTTGTATCTCTTTGATTTCTTTTTCTTGCCTAATGGCTCTGGTTAAAACTTCCTGGACGATATTGAAGAGCAATAGTGAGAGTGGGCATCCTTGTCTCTTTCCAGATCTTAGTGGGAATGTTTCCATTCAATAGTACGCTGGCCTTAGGTTTGTCATAAATTGCCTTGATTGTGTTGAGTAATGTCCCTTTTCAACTTGCTTAAAGTTTTCATCATGAAAGGGTATTGTACTTTATCAGATGCTTTTTCTGCATCTATTGAGATAATCTTATGGGTTTTGTTTCTTCAATTTGTTGATGTGGTGTATCACATTGATTGATTTGTGAATGTTAAACCATCCCTGCATACCTGGCTTAAATCCTTCTTGGTCCCCATGAATGTTCTTTCACATGTGTTGTTGGATTCTGTTGGCCAGTATTTTGTTGAGGATTTTTGCATCATCAGCAAAATTGGTCTGTAGTTCTCTTTCTCTGTGTATTTTTTTCAGGTTTAGGAATTAAGGTGATGCTGGCTTCATAGAAGGAGTTTGGGAGGATTCCCTCCTTTTCAATTGTTTTTGAATAGCTTGAGAAGAATTGGAGTTAGTTCTTCTTTAAATGTCTGGTAGAATTCAACAGTGAAGCCATCCAGTCCTGGGCTTTCCTTTGCTGGGAAGATCTTTATTACTGAATCAGTTTCCATCTTGGTTATTAGTCTGTTTAGGTTTTTGGTGTTTTGATGGCTCAATTTAGGTAGGTTGTATGTGTCCAGGAATCTATCCATTTCTTTTAGGTTTCCTGATTTGTTGTCACACAGCTCTTTGTAGTAATTTCTGATGATTCTTTTTATTTCTGTGGTACCTGTTGTTACATTTCCTTTTTCATCTCTGAATTTATTGATTTGGGTCTCTTCCCTCTTGTTTTTTTTTTTTTATCTCTAAATTTATTGATTCAGGTATTTTCCCTCTTTTTTTTTATTAGTTGGGCCAGTGGTTTGTCAATTTTATTTACATTTTCAAAAAAACAGCTTTTTGTTTCCCTAATATTTTGTATTATTTTATTGGTTTTGATTTTGTTGATTTCTTCTCTAATTGTAATGAATTTTTTTCTCCTCCTAGTTTTGGGTTTAGTTTTTCTAGGTCCTTGAGATCCATTAATAGCCCACTTATTTGGTGGCTTTCCAATTCCTTAATGTAGGCACCTATAACTATAAACTCTCCTCTTAACACTGCTTTTGCTGTATCCCATAGGTTTTGATACGTTGTGTTGGCCTCCTCATTCGTTTCCAGAAATTTTTTTATTTCTCTCTTGATTTTTTCAATGACCCACTCTTCATTCAGGAGCATGCTGTTCAATCTGCATGTGTTTACATATGTTCTAGAGATTCCTGAGTTGTTGATTTCCAGCTTCATTCCATTGTGGTCAGAGAAGATACATGGTATGATGTTTGATTTTTTTGGATTTGCTGAGACTTCCTTTATGGCCTAGCATATGGCCTATCCTAGAGAAAGGTTCATGTGCTGGTGAGAAGCATATGTATTCTGCTGCAACTGTAGGATGAAAAGTTCTATAGATATCCATTAGGTTTATTTGGTCTATAGTATCGATTAATTCTGTTGTTTCCTTGCTGATTTTCTGTGTGGGTGATTTTTCCATTGCTGAAAGTGGAGTATTGAAGTCCCCCATTACCATTTATTGGAGTCTAAGTCTCCCTTTAGATCCATTAACATTTCCTTTAAATAGCCAGGAGCCAGGGCCAGTGCTGTGGTGTAGCAGATATAGCCACTGTCTGCAGTACTGGCATCCCATATGGGCTCCAGTTCAAGTCCCAGCTGCTCCACTTCCAATACAGCTCTCTGCTATGACCTAGGAAAGCAGTAGAAGATGGCCCAAGTCCTTGGGCCCCCATGGGAGACCTGAAAGAAGCTCCTGGCTTCGGATCAGCGCAGCTCCAGCAAATGAGGCCATCTGGGGAGTGAACTAGCAGATGGAAGCCCTCTCTCTCTCTCTACCTCTCCTTCTCTCTGTGTGTAACTCTGACTTTCAAATAAATAAATAAATCTTAAAAAAAAAAAAAAAAAAAAAAGGCTGGCACCACGCCTCAATAGGCTAATCCTCTGCCTGCGGCGCCGGCACCCCGGGTTCTAGTCCCGGTTGGGGCGCCAGATTCTGTCCCAGTTGCTCCTCTTCCAATCCATCTCTCTGCTGTGGCCCGGGAGTGCAGCAGAATACAAGTCCTTGGGCCCTGCACCCCATGGGAGACCAGGAGGAAGCACCTGGCTCCTGGTTTCAGGTAAGCACGATGCGCCGGCCACAGCGGCCATTGAGGGGTGAACCAACAGAAAAGGAAGACCTTTCTCTCTGTCTCTCTCACTGCCCACTCTGCCTGTTTAAAAAAAAAATGCCCTGTAATTAGGTGCATATACATTTACAATAGTCACATCTTCCTGTTGAATTGATCCCATAATCATTACATAGTGCCCTTTGTCTCTTTTAACAGTTTTTGTGTTAAAGTCTATTTTATCTGATATTAGGATGGCTACACCAGCTCTTTTTTGGTTTTTGTTCAATGGAATATCTTTTTCCATTCTTTCACTTTCAGTCTGCCTATATCTTTCTTGGTGAGATGTGTTTCTTGTAGGCAGCAAATAGATGAGTTTTGGTTTTTAATCCTTTCAACTAGTCTGTGTCTCTTAGCTGGATATTTGAGCCATTTCATTCAAGGTGACTGTTGATGAATAATGACTTGGTGCTGCCATTTTTCCATAAATATTCCTATTGTTTACTTTGGATTTCCTTTGTGCTTTTACTGGGAGATTTTCTGCCTTCACCTTCTTTTGTAGTGATGACCATGTTTCTATGTTTCTGTGTGTAGCACATCCTTAAGCATTTTTTGTAAGGCTGAACAAGTGGTAACAACTTCTTTCAATTTCTGTTTGTTATGGAATGTCTTTATTTTACCTTCATGCGTAAATGAGAGCTTTGCAGGGCACAGTATTCTGGGTTGACAGTTGTTTTCTATTAAGACTTGGAATATATCTGACCATTCTCTCCTAGCCTGTAGAGTTTCTGATAAGTTAGCTGTGAGTCTAATTGGAAATCCTCTGATTTTTGTTTATGGTGAGATGTAGGGATCTAATAACATTCTTCTACATATATCTGTCCAATTTGCCAGCACCATTTATTGAAGATTATAGATTATACTTTCTTTTTTCCTTTCTCTTTCTCTCTTTCTCTCTCTCTTCCTTCCTTCCTTCCTTCCTTCCTTCCTTCCTTCCTTCCTTCCTTCCTTTCTCTCTCTCTCTCTCTCTCTCTCTTTCTTTCTTTCTTTCTTTCTGGACAGGCAGAGTGGACAGTGAGAGAGAGAGACAGAGAGAAAGGTTTTCCTTTTTCCGTTGGTTTACCCCACAATGGCCGCTGTGGCCGGTGCACTGCGCTGCTCTGAAGCCAGGAGCCAGGTGCTTCTCCTGGTCTCCCACACGGGCGCAGGGCCCAAGGACTTGGGCCATCCTCCACTACACTCCCGGGCCACAGCAGAGAGCTGGACTGGAAGAGGAGCGACTGGGACTAGAACCTGGTGTGCCGGCACTGCAGGCAGAGGATTAGCCTATTGAGCCATGGAGCCGGCCAAAGATTATCCTTTCTCCAATGTAATATTTGGGCACTTTTGTCAAAAATCAGTTGGCTGTATGTATGTATGTGGATTAATTTCTGGGCTCTCTATTTATTTATTTATTTATTTATTTATTTATTTATTTTGACAGGCAGAGTGGACAGTGAGAGAGACAGAGAGAAAGGTCTTCCTTTGCCGTTGGTTCACCCTCCAATGGCCGCCGCGGCCAGCGCGCTGCGACCTGCGCACCGCGCTGATCCGATGGCAGGAGCCAGGTGCTTCTCCTGGTCTCCCATGGGGTGCAGGGCCCAAGTACTTGTGCCATCCTCCACTACACTCCCTGGCCACAGCAGAGAGCTGGCCTGGAAGAGGGGCAACCGGGACAGAATCCGGCGCCCCGACCGGGACTAGAACCCAGTATGCTGGCACCGCTAGGCGGAGGATTAGCCTAGTGAGCCGCGGCGCCGGCCTCTCTATTCTATTTCATACCAGTACCATGCTAGTGTGCTTTGGCGTCAGGTACCGTGGTGTCCCCACCTTGATTTTTCTTTCTCAGGATCACTTTGGCTATTTTTTTGTATTCTCTATGAAGTTTAAGATTGCTTTTTCGAATTCTGTAAAGAATGTCATTGGTATTTTGATAAAGATTGCATTGACTCTGTAGGTTGCTTTAGGTAGTATAGACATTTTAATGATATTGTTTCTTCCGTTTTATGAGTTTACTTTGTGTGTGCTTTATTATTTTTTCATTAGTGTTACAATTTTCATTGTAGAGATCTTTCACTTCATTGGTTAAATTTATTCCTAAATACTTGTGTGTGTGTGTGGCTATTGTGAATGGAATTTTTTCCTTGCTTGATTAGTTTATTATTAGCATATGAACTGCTTTTTAAAAAGATTTATTTATTTATTTATTTATTTATTTGAAAGCCAGAGTTATAGAGAGGCAGAAACAGAGAGAGAAGTCTTTCATCCACTGGTTCACTCCCCAAATGGCCACAATGACCAGAGCTGAACCAGTTCAAAGCTGGGAGGTGCTCTGGGTTACCCATGTTGGTGCAGGGGCCCAAGCACTTGGGCCATCTTCTTTCCCAGACCATAGCAGAGAGCTGGATTGGAAGTGGAGCAGCCGGGACTCAAACCCACACCCATATGGGATGCCACGCTGCAGGTGGAGGCTTAACCCACTATGCCACAGCAGCAGCCCCAAAAGCTACTTTTTTGTATGTTTATCTTCTAACCTACAACTTAACTGAATTTGGTTTATCAATTCTAATAGCTTTTTGGTAGAATGTTTAAGTTTTTCCATGTACAACATCATAGCATCTGCAAACATGGATATTTTAACTTCCTCATTTCCAATTTTGATGCCATTTATATCTTTCTCCCCCCTAACTGCTCTTGCTAATGCTTCTGGTACTGTACTAAGAATCGTGAAAGTAGACATTCTTGTCTTGTTCCAGGTCTGAGGGGAAATGCTTCTAACTTTTTCCCAGTCAGTATGATGTTGACTGCTCGTTTGCCCTGTATAACCATTGTAATTTTGATGTATGTTCCTTCTACACTCAATTTATGGAGAGTTTTTTATCATGAATAGGTGTTGAATCTTAAAGAATGCTTTCTCTGCTTCCCCTGAGATGACCATGTGGTTTTTGTTCTTCATTCTGTTTTTATGATTTATGAGTTACTGATTTGTGAATGCTGAACCACGCTTGCATCTCTGGAATAAATCCCACTTGATCATGATGTATGATTTTTTATGTGGTTTTGGATTCAGTTTGCTAGTATTTCTTGAGAATTTTTACATCTGTGTTCATCAAAGATGTAAGTCTGTAGTTTTCTCTTTGTATTTTTTTGGAGGGGGTGTTGGTATCAGAGTGATACTGGCCTCATAAAGAGAATTTGACAGAGTTCCATCCCTTTAATGTTTTGGAATAGTTTGAAAAGCATTCTAGTTAGTTCCTCTTTAAGTACTTTGTAGAATTCAGTAGTAATGCTATCAGATCCTAGACTTTTCCTTGATGAAAGATTAATTACTGCTTCAGTCACATTGCTTGTTATGGGGTCTGTTTAAACTTTCTATATCTTCTTGATTTATCTTGTTAGGTAATGTATATCCAGGAATTTATCCATTTCTTCAGGGTTTTCTAGTTTGTTAGCATATACTTTTTCATAGTAGTTTCTTATAATTCTTTGTGTTTCAGTGGTATTGATTAGAATTTCTCCTTTTTTTAAATTTACTTATTTAAAAAG
>NC_091440.1:13827582-13922582 GCF_964237555.1 Oryctolagus cuniculus
TAAAGACTCAAATACAATAATGGTAGATGACTTCAACACCCCATTCACATCAATGAATTGACCATCCAGATAATCAACAGGGGCTGGTTCTGTGGCTGAGTAGGTAAAGCCGCCGCCTACAATGCCGGCATCCGATATAGGCGGTGGTTCAAGTCCTGGCTGCTCCACTTCTGATCCAGCTCTCTGCTATGGCCTGGGAAAACAGTAAAAGATGGCCCAAGTACTTGGGCCCCTTCACCCACGTGGGAGACCCAGAAGAAGCTCTTGGCTCCTGATTTTGGATTGGTGCAGCCAATTAAGGAGTGAACCATCAGATGGAATATATATAATATAATATTTCTAACCTATCAAACATCATGACTTACCCCAGCCTACCTTAAATGTACTTAAAACATTCACATTGGCCTAGAGTTCATTTTTTTGAACCTTATACATTTATAAATGCCATACTTCTCTTTGTGCTGCTGTAACAGATTACCTGAGACTGGATGATGTCTAAAGAACAGAAATTTATTTCTCACAGTTCTGGAAGCTGGGAAGCCCAAGGTCAAGGCCTGGGTTTGCTGTCTGGTAAGAGCTGCATCTCCACTTTGAAGATGGTGCCTTGAATGCTGCATCCTGGGGAAGGGAAGAGGCCATTGCTCACATGCAGAAGAATGGGAGTCAGAGAAACAGCATCCACTGTCCAAGTCCCTCTCCCCCGCTTTTAAAGGCAGCAGACCCTTCCATGAGACTGGAGTGTGACCCAGTCTCCTCACAAAGGCCCCACCTCCTAATGCTGTTACGGTGGCAACCTGATTTCAACATGAGTTTTGAAATAGACAAATATCAAAGCCATAGCAATAGATAACCTTGGAAAAGCATCCTCCATTCACTGAGCATGTATTTGTGGAGTGCCTATCTTGTTTGATTTTTTTTTTATTTTTTGACAGGCAGAGTGGACGGTGAGAGAGAGAGACAGAGAGAAAGGTCTTCCTTTGCCGTTGGTTCACCCTCCAATGGGCCGCCGCGGCCGGTGCGCTGTGGCCGGCGCACCGCGCTGATCCGATGGCAGTAGCCAGGTACTTATCCTGGTCTCCCATGGGATGCAGGGCCCAAGCACTTGGGCCATCCTCCACTACACTCCCTGGCCACAGCAGAGAGCTGGCCTGGAAGAGGGGCAACCGGGACAGAATCCGGTGCCCGGACCGGGACTAGAACCCGGTGTGCTGGCGCCGCAAGGTGGAGGATTAGCCTAGTGAGCCGCAGTGCCGGCTTTCAATGTTCTTTTAAGCTCTAGGGATTCATCTATAACCCAAACAGAGTCCCCTCTTGTGAGGCCTGTGTTCTAGTGATGGGAGACAAACGACGAGTGAGTGGACGTGTAGCCTGCACGAGAGCCCTGGGTATAACATAAAGCAGGCAGTGGGCAGTGCTGGGTGATCTCTGCAGGAAGGACATTTGAGAGGACGTGAGAGAGAAGCCTTTCAGGGAATGGAGGGAACGGGTATTCTCACAGAAGGAGCAGAGGCGGTGTGGCCTGTCCACAGAGCTGCCTGAGCGAGAGAGGATAAGGGCAGAGAGAATGGAAGCTGGCATGGAGGGCCCTGGTGGCCTGCGTAGGACTTCACACTTTCTGCTAAACTGGGAAGCAACTGGCCAGCTTTGCACACAAAATTGACAGGAACAGACTTGGGTTTTTTAAAGGTCTTTTTAAAGACCTGCTCTGTGATGACGAGGTTGTTGGAAGCAAGGGGGCAAGCAGAGCCGCTGCTGTGACCGGGGTGGGGGTGGGGGGCCCTCTGGAAGCGGGCGTGGGGTGGAGGGCTACAGAAGAGGCCACTGGGCTCTACATTACAGGGAAGGAAGAGCGCCGGGACCTGCTGACAGTAGGCTGAGGACGAGAGAGAGGCGAGTGGGTGCCAGGGGACTCAAGGTGTGGATTGCAGCCACTGGAGGAATGGAGAGGCTGGCGTGTGCACGCTGTGGGAGGCGGCAGCAGCACGTGGAGCTCCCCCGTGGGCATGTCGAGTTTGAGCGGTCCTGCTAAGTGCTGCTGGCGGGATTACAGAAGCCACATGCAAGGCAGAGCCTGGGCAAAAGGAGACATGGCTGTAGCTAATGCATAAAGCCAAAGAGTGCACAAAGAAGCAGTCTAACACCGAGCATGGGGGCCCTCCAGAATTCAGAGACAACCAAAGAAGAGGAAGAACCAACAAGGAAACCCTGCAGGAGAAGCCTGGTGCAGAAGAATCGGAGAGAGGTGTCCTCAAAGCACGTCAACAGCACGTTTCCAGGAGGAGACGACCTGCGGAATCCAATCAGGTGAACGTGCTCCGAGACTGGCCACGGGGCGTGGCCCAATGAGGCGACTGAGGACCTTGGCGGAGTTGTGAACGAAAGCCTGCCTGATGTTGTTCCAGAGGGGATGGGAGGATAGGAATTGGGGTCAGGGTGCGCATTTATTTCATGTTTTCCTTAGAGGGGAGCAGAGACTCTCACAACAGCTAGAAATACTGGGTTACAGTGAAGGGAGAGTCTAGGGTTTTCTTAATGACAGGATAACTGCCTATTTACAGGCTCATGAACATTGTCCAGTAGAGAGGGGAACAATTAGTCATGCACAAAAGAGTGATGCCCTTTCGAGGGTCACGTGGGAGGAGATCCAGGCCAGGAGGGGACAGGAGCTGACTGCGTATTGCAGGAAGCAAGGCCTTGCTTCCAGAGAAGGGGTGGAGGCATGCGCTGCCTGTTGTGAGTCGCTTCTCTTTTCCCAGGGAAACAAAAAGCAGGCTCATCCACTGCCGTGGGTTGACTTTGTCCCCAGTTAGTGTGTTGGAAACGTAGGTGGATGGCGGTGGTGGTATTTGAAGGTGGGTAGGACGTTTACAAGGTAATCAGGATTAGATGAGGTCGTGAGGAGGAGTCTCCCAGGTGGTATTAGGGACGTAATTAGAACAGAGACCTGAGTGCTGTCTTTTCCCGGATTCCCTCTGTTGTACACCGCAGGGAGGCCCTCAGCAGGTGCCACTGCGGTGCTCTCGGGCTTCGCAGCCCCCAGAGGCAAAGAGACTTTCCAAGTCCCGGTCTGTGGTGCTTAACTACAGCAACAGAACACGGACCAAGGCACCCACCACAAGAAAGGAGAAGGGGCGCTGAGGTTTGGAGAGAGAAAATGTGCCAATTATGGTTTCCTTTTGGTACATTGTCGCTTTATCTCCAAGGAGTCAGCTGCTAGATCATAGGTAGCACACATTTTTAAGTTTGGCTATCACCATATTGCTCTCCAAAAACGAACAAACAAAAACAAGGTCAAGTGCAAAGGTGATTATTTTGTCTTTAAATTTAACATCTTTGTTTGTATTTGGCAGTTTTCTGACAGTGACGCAGTCACAGTGCACTGTGCACTCAGAGCCTGTAGAATGCCCCGTGTAACTTAACGACAGTATTTGGAATTGAGCAAACAAAAAAGGAAATGCAGCCATCAAAGGTGAGCTAGATCATAATTCAGTCCACACCGACTGGCTGTTTGACTATATAACTTTCCTTGACCTCAGTCTGCTCATCTGTATTATGGGGATAATAATCGTTCCCAGCACCAGGGGAGGCCCTGAGGACGAAATGAATTCAGACTACTGGTGGTTCATGGTAAATCCTGAGTGAACGTCACTCTCCTTTTTTATACCAGGACTCAGCCAAACGAGGAAAGAGGAGGAAAAGCCGGCATTAATTCTCACTCAGTAATCCCTTTGACCAGTGTTTTCCTGCCTGTGCTTCCTGGAACGCCACTGGGTTCAAGGGATGAGGGATGTTACTAGATACTCTTGAAAGGAAGACAAAAAATAAATGTTAAAAATGGGTGGAGGGTTCTTCGGTCTAATAAGTTAAAGTTACGCAGGTCCTCCCTGAGGATGGTTCAACACCTTTTTTAACGGATTTGCTGCTGCTGGGAAGTTCAACTTCTCCCTCTGAAGGTTCAGTAATTGGGTTTGCTGAAACAAACTGGCGACAGACGTCACCAGGAGGCAGGTGGTACAAACATTAGCATGCCCAGGAGTCACACAGACTCAAACAGGGACCACATGGCTGAGGCGTAAGTACCCTCTGCACAGGGAAGTAGGGAGATCGGACAATTTTTTGAGAAAGAGTGAATGATTTTGAGAGCAAATGAGTGGATGCGGAGAACAGATAATGGCCTGGGTCTGAATTCCTCGGGGCTCCGGGTGTGGTGTTGGATGTTCGGTCTCTTCCTCTGTGATGCAAGTTCAGTCTTCCTTTGGTTAAATTTCAGTAAGAATGAAGGTCATTGTGTTCCTTCGTGGTATTCTAGGACATCCTTTTCTAAACCCTAGCACGTCTTTTTTTTTTTTTTTTTTTTTTTTTTTTTTTTTTTTTTTTACAGGCAGAGTTAGACAGTGAGAGAGAGACAAAGACAGAGAGAAAGGACTTCCTTCCGTTGGTTCACCCCCCAAGTGGCTGCCACGACCAGCGCGCCGATCTGTGCGGGAGCCAGGTGCTTCTCCTGGTCTCCCATGGGGTGCAGGGCCCAAGCACTTGGGCCATCCTCCACTGTCCTCCCGGGCCACAGCAGAGAGCTGGCCTGGAAGAGGGGCAACCGGGACAGAATCCGGCGCCCCTACCGGGACTAGAACCCGAGGTGCCGGCGCCCCAGGCGGAGGATTAGCCTAGTGAGCCGCGGCGCTGGCTGAACCCTAGCACTTCTTAGAAAGGTCTCTACTAAGGAATATTTCCATAAACCGATGCACTCTTGTCTCTCATGGTTCTCCCTGTTTCTCTAGCCCCTTCCTAGGAACGACGTCCCGCTGACTGCTCAGAGAAGTGCTCTCCCGGCCAGCCCAGATCCAGTGCCCGTCTCCCACATTGTGTGTGCAGGAGCAGCTCCTGGGAGAGCTGAGTAGTGACCCCAGCAGGAGCTCAGATGCCGCAGGCACCTCCTGCCACAGGCCCGGGGCAGTGACTGAAGCGATGGCGGGTCACCCACCCTGCAGGGCTGAGCCGGTGCGCTTGATGTGGGACGTTACACCCACAGATCCTCCCGAAACACTGTGAGGGCCTGACTTGTCCTGCTGCTTCAACATTGAATGCACCCGGAGAGTCTCAGCTTGCGCCTTCCTCGTCCCACTCGTGACTTAGGAGAATTCCCCTTTCACTCTCGGCATCGCCCTCTGCAAGTCAGGGGAGAAGCCACGTCCTCTCCTACCCCGGGGTTGGGGTGGGGAGGGGGAGTGATGTGCATGTTAGAGGGCCCCCATCCATGGGATCCTCAGAGCTGCGAAGGAATGCCCTCTTCTTGTTTGGAAGAAGCAAGAACAATGGTGACAACAGTGCACTGTAGCCTGTGTCGATTAGAACCTGCCTGGAATGTGACCCCACGGGTTGAGAGGGGGTGGCGGCATTTCCAGATATGCTGGTGGTAGTCACCTGGGGTTTGCCTCTGTGCTTCCTTGCTTTGTAAGGGAAATCACAGGGAAGAAAACAAGGCTGAAAGGCTAGGTCCTCGAATTTGGGGCAGCACCACCGCTGAAACCAGTGCCCAAACCCAGGCCAGAGGGAAGCTGCGAAGCCAGTGGTGTGGCATCTTTGGCCGTAAGCTGTTGAGTAAACCCCAATATGCTCAGGAGACACTGGGGTGCCACCAAGTAAGGAGGCCCGAGGACAGTGCTGGGCAAACCTTTATTCCACGTGACTAAGCTGTCAGTTCAGGGGTGCCACAGGCTGGGGGCACCCTCCTTGCCAAGGCAGGTCAGAGTGTGTCCACGTCAGTCCGACCTCGTTCCTGAATCTGTCCGAGGTGCCTGCACCTTGCAGTCCTTGTTACTCGTAATCTTCCTGTCTATCTTGTCTGGTGGGAGGCGGTTTCATATGAAGAAACCAAATCCAGAGAGAGGCAGGACATGGCCAAAGGTCACCCAGGAAGTGGGGGAGCTGGCGTCCTACAAGGGACGGGTCTGACCTGGGGTCACTGCTGGCTCGGGAGTGGGTACGCCCTGGTCAGCCCCGCTGCGGAGGGCCACCTGGGAGATGCAGATGGAGAGCAGGCATCGTGGGCTGAATTGGGACCCTGAAATTGCCTGTGTTTAGTCCCAGCTCCCAGCACTCGGAATGTGACTATCTCAAGACGTCTTCACAGAGAAAGCTAGGTCCACCCGAAGCCCGTGGGGTGGGCCCTGATCCACCCAGATGCACACGGAGGGAAGACCACGTGAGACCCGGGAGAGGCCTGGGAGGAACCCTGCCCACATGGCCCTCGGAAGAACGGCCCTGCTGTCACCCCCAGAGCTGTGAGGCTAGGACTGTGTCTGTCGTTTGAGCCGCCCTGTCCGTGGTGCTTTGGTATGACGGTTGAAGGAGACTGACAGCATGAGGGTTCACAGCTCGGGGACCCTCAGAGGGACAAAGGCGTGGGCAGAAGTGTCCCCAGTCCAGGACAGAAGTGAGGACAGCCAGACTTGGGAGGAACTAACTCTTGCTCTGAAACCAAGATTGGGAAAGACTGAAGGCATGGGCCGTGGCAGTCTCGCTCGCTCGACTGGTTCCTGACAATGTGTTCCCTAGCAGGGGAGGCGCAGCCGTGTCCCATGTGGCCTGAAGCCGCTCTCCACCTTGCAGGAGGGGGAGGGACTGGGAGTGAAGACAGCGCGGCCCTTCTGGTCAGCAGCGCTGCGGTGGGCTCAGGGCCGTCCTGATGCCCGCTGCTTCGCACGGCCTGGCGCGCTGGGCAAGGGGTCTGCAGGGTGGGGCGCTGGTTCATGGGGATCAGAGGGATCCCACACCATCTCTCAGCTTCAGCTGTGACATCCGTAAGTGAGAAAAATCCCTGTTCCTCTTGACTTCTTGGGATTTTTCTCTCAAAAGATGGCTTGCTATTTTTATGCCTCTACTTACTCCCCAAAAGGAGCATAAAGGCTGTACTGAAGACTTACTAAGTAAAATCATCTATGCAAAATAAAGTAGTGGAAATGCAGTGGGGAGAATTGGTTGTATAGAAGAGAATCAACACGGACTAGGCCTAAACTCGAACCCTCGACATCCTGACAGCCCAGAGAAAACGTGGTCACTTCCAAAAGTAGAAAATGGAGAAACTAAAGTTTGAGAGGCTGCTCTGTTTTAAAGTACACTATCATACATTATTGGAAATGATAATTTTATTTCATCGTGTACATTCCAGACATAAAGAACAAACATGAATCCACGCGGGATCTCTACTCAAATTTCACAGGTGCTTTAGGCTTCCTAGACTTTTTAGCTTACAGTAGACGTATCTTTCCTTCCTTCCTTCCTTCCTTCCTTCCTTCCTTCCTTCCTTCCTTCCTTCCTTCCTTCCTTCCTTCCTTTCTTTCTTTCCTTCCTTCCTTCCTTCCTTCCTTCCTTCTTTCCTTCTTTCTTTCCTTCTTTCTTTCCTTCTTTCTTTCCTTCCTTCTTTCCTTCCTTCTTTCCTTCCTCCCTCCCTCTCCCTCCCTCTCTCTCTCTCTCTCTCTCTCTCTCTCTCTCTCTTTCTTTCTTTCTTTCTTTTTGACAGGCAGAGTGGACAGTGAGAGAGAGAGACAGAGAGAAAGGTCTTCCTTTTGCCGTTGGTTCACCCTCCAATGGCTGCCACGGCTGGCACACTGTGGCCAGCGCACCACGCTGATCCGAAGGCAGGAGCCAGGTGCTTCTCCTGGTCTCACATGGGGTGCAGGGCCCAAGCACTTGGGCCATCCTCCACTGCACTCCCTGGCCACAGCAGAGAGCTGGCCTGGAAGAGGGGCAACCGGGACAGAATCTGGCGCCCCAACCGGGACTAGAACCCGGTGTGCCGGTGCCGTAAGGCAGAGGATTAGCCTAGTGAGCCGCGGCGCCGGCCAGTAGATGCATTTTTCACTGTAAACTCTTCGCAGGTATAATCTCATGTTCAAGACAAATTCAGTAAAATTTTGTGTCTCCTCCCTTAATAAAAATAGTCTCTATTACTCTCAGTACCTGCTTCTGATAAAATATGTATAAAATGATGGAAGAGAGAAATGAGAATGGATATTTTAAAAAATATTTACCTGAAAGAGTGAGAGAAAAAGAAGGAGTAACAGAAAGATTCAATCCATTGGTTCACGCCCCAAAGTGGCCACATGGCTGGGGCTGGGCCAGGTTGAAGCCAGGAGCCCAGAACTCCATCTGGGTCTCCCACGTGAATGGCAGGGTCCCAGGGACGGGAACCATCCACAGTTGCCCTCCCAAGCACCTCAGCAGAAAAGCTGGGCTGGAAGCAGAGCAGCCGGCACTCAGATTCACACTCTGATCCGGGAGGCTGGTCTCCCAGGCTGTGGCTTAACACCCTGTGCCCCAACACTGCCCCTGAGCGTGGGAGATTTTTATCCTCATAGTCCTCCCTGCGCCCTTCCCTTCCATACAATGGCTGTCAACCTTCTAATTGATTTCATTCCAGCATTTTCTGTGTGTTCTGAGTCTCCCTTTGTTCATTGACCCGCATATTCCCGATTGCCTCAACTGTAGAAGTTCATGCTCCTACAGGTAAACACTGTAGGAGCTCCTAGAATTGCCAGCTTTTCAACCCCTCCCAGACTCAGAGTTCATTTTCCTTAAAATAAAAATTGAGCAATCTGCCCCTGCTGCCACCCTGCCTCTGCCTGCCTGAGTGAGCTTTGAGGCAGCAGCAGTCTCCAGGGAGGCGAGGTGAGGCTCTGGACAGCTTCTCCACGGGCACCCACTTCTGCAATTTCCACTCCAAAGTAGGCTCTAGTCTGCAAACTGCACGAGGCCCTGGACTAGTGAAAACCTTGTTCCAAGCCAGTTTAGCTGTGTTCACCCAGTCTTCGTTATTTTCTCTGTGAATGTGTCCCTGGAGGCAAAGTGATCTCATTACCATCCCATTTTCCCCAGAAAAGAGTCTGCTGCATCTCTCTGAACGCCATCATCCTTGTCCATTTCACTGTGAAATTCTGCTTACTGGGGCCAGCGCCGTGGCTCACTTGATTAATCCTCCGCCTGCAGCGCCAGCATCCCATATGGGCGCCAGTTCTAGTCCAGGTTGCTCCTCTTCCAGTCCAGCTCTCTGGCCCGGGAAGGCAGTGGGGATGGCCCAAGTCCTTGGGTCCTGCACTCGCATGAGAGACCAGGAGGAAGCACCTGGCTCCTGGCTTCAGATCAGTGCAGTGCCAGCCATGGTGACCATTTGGGGGGTGAACCAACGGAAGAAAGACCTTTTTCTCTGTCTCTCTCTCACTGTCTAACTCTGTCAAATAAATTAAAAAAAAAAAAAATTCTTCTGACTGCAGATTCACACAAAGAAACCTATTATTTCCAAACCCCATTCCCAGATAAATCTGATCAATTGATCTATGAATCATGTTGATCTTTTCTCTTCCAACTCACATGCGATATTAACTGCACCAAGAAGAAGAGAAGATTTGTCACAGGGAATCAGAGAAGTCATTCTAGAAGTTACTAGAGGAAAGAAATCCTGTGTGCGGTTCTGCCAGGCCAGTCAGGGCCCCCTCGGAATACAGTGTGGTGGGAGATGCCACAGGCCCTGCCCACGTCGTCTTGGCGCCAGTGCAGACCCACTTTCTGTGGAGTCCAGGAGTTCCCTTGCTTCTCCCGCAGTCACCTTTGAGGGTCCCTTCTCTGTCCTTTACACTGGACAGAAGGGGCTTGGTCTCCCCTCCGTCCTGAGTCGCTCCCAAAGCGGTTGCTCTTCCTGGGACCACGTGCCTCCCTGGGCCACTGCCCAGGACTCTCGGAGGCCGTTTCCATGAGAGGAAGCATCTCCCTTGGTGGGGTAGAGGGCAGTGGGTGATCATGATGCAGGCCATGGGGCCCTGCGTTCCCCACAGGCCATACCTGAATATCCAACTCAGCCCCAGGAGTGGTGGGCAGAAGGCACCCAGGGCTCTATGCCTGTCTGTTCTGGTGCATCTTGGGAGATGCCTCAGTCCTTAACTGCTCCAAGGACCTCGGGTCTACTGTCCTCTGGCAGGAAGTCCTTTTGCAAAGCTCCCTGGGGATGTCGTAACCGTCATGCTATTCTGTGAAGTCAGAGCTGTCACAAACGGTGCCTATGGCCCCAGAATGGGTTCCCAGCCTCTGCCCAGCTGGCTCCAAACAGGTCCTTCCAGGGCCACTCCTCAGCTCTCACCTCGCCTAGCCATCAGCAGCCCTTGACTAAATGCTGGCTGCCTTGGGTGCACTGTCTTCACTCAGCTTCTAGCACACACCCTCTCCTGCCTGTCTCCTCCCTCATTGGTCCCTCTCTTGTAGGGGACTTTGTTGCCCTCCAACGTCCATTTCCAGAGTGTCTTGGGACTCAACCTGTCACTTCTTTTGTTTGCCTCCATTCATTCCCTGATTGATCTCATCTATTGGCTGACTGTATGATGACCATCATCACCTGTATGCTGACTGTACACCATATTCCATCAACTCCATACCACTGCCATCAACTCTACGCTGACCACATGATAGCTGCTATAGGAGAATTACATGATGACCCGCATTACCTACATGACAGCTTCATCAACTATGCTGACCATTTGATAACTTCTATCAAATGTATATTGATTATTTGATGACCTCCATTATCTATATGATGACTTCCATCAACTGTGTGCTGATCATATGACATCTTCCATCAACCCATCAACCTTGGGACGACCTTATGACCTTTTTCAACTCTATGAGGATTTTATGATGACCTATGTCATATATATGACCTTTGTCATATATGTAATATGTTATATATGACCTTTGTGTTATATATCATGTCATATATGTGTCATATAGATGACCTCTGTCATCTGACAACTTCTGTCATCTCTATAATGACTGTATGATGACTTCCACTACCTACATGCTCCTATGTGACAACTTCCTTCATCAGTGTACTGACCATGCACTGACTCCTGTCATCTGCATGGTGTCTTCCAAATTTATGTCTCCAGCATAGGCTTCCCAAGCTCTTGAGTCCATCTTCTTGACAAGCCTGCTTAGAAATGGATTAGAAGCTCAAACTCCACATCCATCAAGTCACAATGGTCATCACCCAAAGCCATTCTCAGCTCAGTTGATTGCATCAGCATAGAAAAATTAGGTTTGTGTAAAAATGTAGACTTTATACACACTGCTGTATTTTGACTTTCCTAGGGTCAGGTAGAACCTGGTCAAAGTCATTAATTTTCCAGAGGGCTTTGAATCACATAAACCTGTGGCTCAAATATCAGCTCAGCTCCTTGCTTGCAACATGGCTTTGGCCATGCCAAGCTCACAGGGATATTGCAAGAATCCAACAAAGTATATGCAGGGCCTGACATATAGTAAGTAGTCCCTTAGGAAAAGCCACTTTTGTCCCCTTCCTGGACTCCCCTGAGGGTGCAGTTTCAGAAACATCCTGGGAATCCATGGAATTTGTCCCCACTGTGGCCCAACCACCTCTTCACTGTCGCTTCAACCTGCCCTGATCCTCCAGGTTCTGCTCCTCTGCACATGAAATGACCTCGTCTCTGGGGGGGCCTGGCCCGCCCCCATCACAACCCTCTTCAGGGGCTCATCTCTGTAACAGAAGTACTGGTGAACAGTTGCTTCGTGTAGGGCATAGCCCATAGACTCCCACCCTCCCAAGGCAAGTAGGCAATCATAGGGCAATTGTGCCTTCTCACTTGGCACATGTTCAGTCATCTCTCTTAGCAGGAGCTGGGAGCTAAAGAAATGACAGAATAAGTCAAGTGGGAAAGAGCTAACACATATTTAGTGTTTATTATGCATCAAGGCCTGTCCGCTACGTGCTTTGCAAATGTGAACTTGACCTTTAATCTAAACCCCCTAAGGTAGATGCTACCATTAATCCCACTTCTCAGATGAAGAAACTGAGACAAAGAGCAACTCATGAGCCCGTGGTGAACTAGGGTTGGCGACAATACATTTGGCTGCAGAGTCTGTGTGCATAGTTGCCATGCCGTTCTGTCAGACTGGCGCGATCACAAGTGATCCTAAAGGCTGCAGACTCAGGTTACAGATCAGGAAGCTAGAAAACAGTGAGAGAATTTGAAAGTAAATTTAAAATGATCTCTTCTGGAGTTTAGCATTTTTGACTCTGATCTATTTCTTCTACTTTTTGGTTTTTTAAATGACTTATTTATCCATTTTAAAGGAAGAATGACAGAGAGGAAGAGAAGGGAGGAGGGCAGAGGAGGGAGGGAAAGAGAGGGGTGGATATCTTCCATCTGCTGGTTCACTCCTCAAATGGCAGGAACAGCGGGTCTAGGCTACACTGAAGCCAGGATCCAGGAACTCCATCCTGGCCTCCCACACTGGTGGCAGGGGCCCGAGTATCTTCTGTTGTCTTCCAGGCACATTAGCAGGAGGTTGGATTGGAAGTGGAGCAGCCAGAACTTGGACTAGAACACTGAGATGGGATGCCAGCATGGCAAGCAGCCACTTGACTGGTTGTACTACAACACCAGAATCTTCCTTGTACTTTTTTTTTTTTTTGACAGGCAGAGTGGACAGTGAGAGAGAGAGACAGAGAGAAAGGTCTTCCTTTGCCGTTGGTTCAACCCCCAAATGGCTGCTACGGCCGGCGCGCTGCACCGATCTGAAGCCAGGAACCAGGTGCCTCCACCTCGTCTCCCATGTGGGTGCAGGGCCCAAGCACTCGGGCCATCCTCCACTGCCCTCCCGGGCCACAGCAGAGAGCTGGCCTGGAAGAGGGGCAACTGGGACAGAATCCAGCACCACAACCGGGACTAGAACCCGGGGTGCCGGCGCTGCAGGTGGAGGATTAGCCAAGTGAGCCACGGCGCCGGCCTTTCTTATACTTTTTATTGTGAGGGATTTCAAACATACTCAGATACAAGGGTACTTCAGAGAGTTAAATGGGGAGATTGGCACTGTGGCACAGCAGGTTAAAGTCCTGGCCTGAAGTGCTGGCATCCCATATGGGTGCCGGTTCTAGTCCTGGCTGCCCCTCTTCCAATCCAGCTCTCTGCTATGGCCTGGGAAAGCAGTAGAAGATGGCCCAAGTCCTTGGGCCCCTGCACCCATGTGGGAGACCCAGAAGAAGCTCCTGGCTCCTGGCTTTGGATCGGCGCAGCTCCAGCCATTGTGGCCATCTGGGGAGTGAACCAGCGGATGGAAGACCTTTCTCTCTGTCTCTACCTCTCCCTGTAACTCTGTCTTTCAAATAAATAACAATAAATCTTTAAAAGAAAGTTAAATGGAAAATGGAATTTATTTGGTGCAAAAACATTTTGAAATCCATACATAATTTTTCACAGTATGCATTTTCCATGAGCTGTTTGAAGAAACATTATCTATGAGAGACAAAATAGAACAACTATCCATGAACCAATTTCCCTGATTCAACAATGATCGACTCATGACCAATTTTGTCCACTGTATCCACCTATACTGACCCTTCAGTGTTACATAGGACTTTAACCCAGACATTGTCTCATTTCATCCCCACATTTGTATGTAAGTGATAAGAGTATCATCATTATACCGTAAAAGTTAACAGCTATGCTTTAATTTCATCAAACACAGTGTTATGTCTTGGTTGTCTCATTGATGTTGATTTTTTTCATAAAGAGACCTTTCTTTTCAACTTTTAAAAAATTTTATTTATTTATTTGAAGGTCAGAGTTAGTTACACAGAGAAAGAGAGGGAGGGAGAGAGAGCGAGAGATCTTCCATCTGCTAGTTCACTCCCCAAATGGCTGCACCAGTGGGGCTGGGCCAGGCTAAAGCCAGGAGTCAGGAGCTTCTTCTGGGTCTCCCTCATGGATGGGGGGACCAACCACTTATGCCTTCCTCCACTGCTGTCCCAGGAGCATTGGCAGGGAGCTGGATAGGAAGTGGAGCAGCCAGATCTTGAACCAGCACCCATAAGGAATACTGGCACCACAGGCAGTTGCCTTACCTGCTAGGCCACAATGCCAGCCCCCAGTTTTGAGCATTTTTTTTGACAGGCAGAGTGGACAGTGAGAGAGAGACAGAGAGAAAGGTCTTCCTTTGCCGTTGGTTCACTCTCCAATGGCCGCCACGGCCGGCGCGTTGCGGCCGGCGCACCGTGCCTATCTGAAGGCAGGAACCAGGTACTTATCCTGGTCTCCAATGAGGTGCAGGGCCCAAGGACTTGGGCCTTCCTCCACTGCACTCCCTGGCCACAGCAGAGAGCTGGCCTGGAAGAGGGGCAACCGGGACAGAATCCGGCGCCCCGAATGGGACTAGAACCTGGTGTGCCAGCGCCACAAGGCAGAGGATTAGCCTAGTGAGCCACATTTTTAATTTATAGAGTTCCCTCTACCTGTCAGTTCCATGTTAAATAGTTAATTGCTGAAAAAATGCAAACAAGAAAAGGACCATTGTCCTGTGGGATTTCCCTACAGACTGTGCAGAATACGTCCCTGTAGTGTCCCTCAATGTGTTCTATCCTGTGTTTCCTGTGAATGTGTAAGTGAATCTAGGTGCCGCAATAAATTTACATTTGGATGTATTTTTTGCAAGACTGTAAGTGAGTGATGTATTCTTCCATCCAAAGACAGATAATGTTTTATGGGGCTGTCATAATCCTTAATTCCACTCATTGATTAGGGGTTGCAAAATAGTGATCTCCATCTTCATTTCCTAATTAGAATACTTATAACAAGAAAAGTTCCCTCTCCTACCATCTGATCAACCAGTACAGTTCATTCAGAAAACACAGGATGAATACTTTGTTATTCTCCTTTAATTATCAGTCTTCAAAATAATGAGCTGGTTCCTTGGCATCTTCCTTCAGCGCCCAATTTGTGTTTCCTTTGTAGTGTCATCATTAATCGCAGGTTTGCACATACTTGATGTGTTGCATTGAGCTGCTCTTACTGATGCTCAAATGGTGCCGTATCAGCCACGGGAGCTTCTCCAGGTTGTTGCTTTCTCCTGTTTCTCTGGCCCGCGTGGTTCTTGAGAGTATCCTTGTGCTTGGTTGTATAATAGGACATTCCTGATTCATCTTGGGCAGTTCATATCTCGGACATGGAATCATCCCTTTCTTCAAGGTTTCCTGGACTTTTTTCAATGAAAATTTACAAAACACTCTTTGGACACTAGGAATGTTCATTACTCTGGGTAGGTCATTGACTGTAGACTTCTCTAGTAGAAGAGACAGGAAATAGACATCCCAAAGACACTTCAGACCCTGTGTGCTCGTAACAGTACTTCCAGCTTACATCCAGAACTGTCCAGGTTCATGTAGCCCTTCTTCTCCTCCAACTGTGTCTCCTTTCTCCCACACTGATAAACCTGGCCCTCAGGACTCCAGGAGTGATAGAATTGGGATACCACTACTTACCTGTTTGCTTTATTCTGCATTCTATACCCAGCAACCTCAGAATAACAATATCTTATTGATTATTTATATGACAGGTAGAATTACAGACAGTGAGAAAGAGGCAGAGAGAAAGGTCATCCTTCCATTGGTTCACTCCCCAAATGGCTGCTATGGCCGGAGCTACGCCGATCCGAAGCCAGGAGCCAGGTGCCTCTTCCTGGTCTCCCATGTGGGTGCAGGGGCCCAAGGACTTGAGCCATCCTCCACTGCCCTCCTGAGCCATAGCAGAGAGCTGGACTGGAAAAGGAGCAACTGGGACTAGAACCTGCGCCCACATGGAATGCCAGTGCCACAGGCAGAGGATTAACCTAGTGCGCCACGGCGCCGGCCCCTCAGAATAACAACATTAACACCATGTCAGAGGACTGTTAAGCTAATTAAATGACTCTGAATGAGGGTATGATAGTGGATGCGTGTCCTACATTTGTCAAAATCCGCTTATTGCACAACACCAAGAAGGAGCCCTAAGGAAAACTGTGGGTTTCCGGCAACGGTGATGTGTCCATGTTGGCTCCTGGAGTTTAGTAGGCGTACCCCGTGGTACAGATTGTTGGTGGTCGGGGAGGCTGAGGCTGGGGGAAGCGAGGGAGTAAGCGAGAGCTGTCAGTCTGCTGTGAACCTAAAACTGCTCTCAAAAATACTCAAACCTGGCTCCAAAGTCAATTCTGTAAGAACAAAGTGACTTAAATGAAGTCTAGTTTTTATTCCTGTCCACGATATTATTTCTTACTCCTTAGAGCAAATGAACTTGAATCCTTCAGATCATCCTTCCATTTTTTCAGCCCTCCCCCACCCCACACACACACGCAGCCCTCCTCCTCTTAGACAAATGGTAGTACACACACTATCCTATCTAGTACTCTCTCTGGACGCCTCGCCACAGTGAATTGCACATGGAAGTTGTGATCTGAAACCTTGCTTTTGTTACTTGAAGCACAGTACCTCAGCCCAGTGTTGAAACGCTGTCTTGTTTTCCTTTCAGAGCAATAAATACTCACAGCACATCCTAAAAATAAACGAGCATTGATTGGTGTGCACAATGGCCTTGCACAATCAACCCCTTTCAGTCTCACAAGCCTCTGTCCTGCCTGGATGGATCCGAGCTGCCTTGTCCTGTCCTAGTGGGTGCTGGTGTGTGCTGAGTCATCGGGCTGCTGGGCCAGCCCCACTCGGAGCCCTCATGTACCCAGGTGTGCCCTTGGATGGTGGGGAGGGGGCTTCTGCTGCTGCAGGCAATGACTGCCCCCTTGCCTTGTGTGGAAGGCTGGAGAGCAGCACCTGTTCTGCCTGGGGGGCTCGTGCCCGTCCCCCGTCCTGGAGCACGCGAGCACAGACACCGGTGTCCTCTCCTTGTTGCCTCCCCAGTCACACTGCACCTGGGCTCCTGTGAGGGCACACATGCAGGTGCACCCGGCTCTCGCAGGGGCTGCTGTACAGCTGTGGTACAGACAGGTGATCTGGCAGTTTGTGTTTTTAGAAAGACATTTAGAGATGATCTCTTGAGTCATCTTTTTCAGGATTAGAGAGGCCTATGTGTTTGCCAACTAAGAGATTTTGATAGGGGCTTTTGGTTACAGAAAGCAGGAATTGAGAGGAACTTTGAAAGTCCTCTGAGCTATCCTGGGGCAGCTCCAGAGGTGCCCTCAGCCTCAGCATTGTCTCACAGTGTTAGCCTCTGTCTCAGGTCACCAGATGAAGTGTTGACTTTCTCCTTCCTGATAATAACCTGCAAGGCTGGCCAGCACCAGGTGGCACCTGACCCCAAGCTGTTCCCGCCCTGTCTCTACTCTCACCCACTTACTCCCCCACTCCTCCTCCCTGACCACATGCTTTGTCCTCCCGTGGGGACCCTGGGGCAGAGAGCCTGGGGCTGGCCTTCTACGGGGAGAAGAGAGCTCTCGCTGCACTTGCGCCGGTTCCTGTGTTGATCCAGCCCTGACCCAGGGTCTTGTGCTGACCTTGTTACTCTGCACTGCTTAACAGTGTGCTTGGGAACAGGAAGTGGAGGGTCAAGGTGACTTACAGAGACCAACAGTCCCAGTCCCTGACACTGGAAGCTCTGGGGGTGGCTAAAGAGCTGATAAGGAAAGAAAAAAGACCTACCTTTCATATTCATATTTAATGCATGTATTTGCATTTCACATTATCCCATAGATAATTTCAGGCAGAAGTATGAAACAAGACCCAAACCTTACACAAAAATCCACTCAAAATGGATCAGAGACTTAAATCTACAGTGTGATACCATCAAATTACTAGAGAACATTGGGGAAACCCTGTAAGACATTGGCATAGAGAAAGGCTTCTTGGAAAAGACCCCAGAAGCACAGGCAATCAAAGTCAAAATTATCAGGTGGGATTACATCAAACTGAGAAGCTTCTGCGCTGTAAAAGAAACACTCAGCAAAGTGAAGAGGGAACTGACAAAATGGGAGAAAATGTTTGCAAACTGTGGAATTGACAAAGGATTAACTTCCAGAATGCAGTTGGATAGAAGGAACAAAGCCAGGCCAGCAGCAGAAAACAGAAGCAGTGATAGGGCAGAGACTAAACCACGCATAATTAAAGACCTTGATATTAGTGACAGGAAAAGGCAGGCATTGGCTTTTTAGTTACCAGTGGAAAAACAAACTCGGTTGTTAATGGATGAGTGAAACAGTTGCTGCAGGAAAACATCAGTGATCCTGGAAGTGAGCCGGGGAATGAACTTCTCCTTAGGGTTGCAAAAGAGTGGCCACCTCCACAACGAGCTTGCAGGTGACCCTGTGCATCAACAAAGCCACTGGGCAGCCCATCAAGCGTGACTCAGTAGGAGCAGCTTCACAAAGGGCACCTGCTATGCAGGGACAGTGCCTTCCAGGGCAGAACTGAATTGCTGATGAAAGGCCCACATACGAGCATGACCACCGCCCACCTGCCAGGGCCCTGCTCCTGAACCTCTTGCCCATGACCCTGCCACTCACTGAGTGTGCCACCTGCAGCCATGAGTTTGTTCCCATCGCAGTAAATAGAGGGTAATCAGAGCATCTGCCCCTTAGTTGTCCAGTGAGCGTGAATGAGATGACAGAGTCAGCCAGCAAAGTTTCTTGAGCTCCTCTATGTACCAGGCATTCTTCTAGGCCTTTGGGGTACATCCGGGTCCCAGCTGATAAACACCGTTTGCCTGCTCATGTGAACCCTACTTTCCTTCCTGCTGTGTGTGCGAGACAACTGCTGGCTTGTAGTTAAGGAATGTTACCTATTCCAACTCTGTGGACAGTGACTTTATGGTAGTCAAAGGAAATATGTGTCTTCATTTCAATCAATCAGTTATTAATAGGGACTGGCAGTTACCCCCAGAGCTGAGTCTTTATGTCACTGTAGAGATTTGGGTAACATTTGGTTCATGCTCTCATAGTTTATAATCCCATTGGGGAGACAGAAATCTGAGATGAAAAAGTAAACAGGGGCAGGTGCTTGGCCTCGTTGATAAGTTGCCACTTGGGATACCTGCATCCCATCGAGCGCTGGCTTCTCTGCTCCTGATAGAGCTTCCTGCTAATGTATACCCCGGAAGGCAGCAGATGGTGGCTCGAGAATTTGGATCCCTGCTTCCCGTGTGGGAGACCCAGATAGGATTCTGGGCTCCTGGCTGTGGCCTGGCCCAACTGGAGAGGAAGCAACAGATAGAAGACATTCCTCAAAATAATAATAATAAATATCATGAAGGAGGCATTATCTAATCAAGTGAGAGACTAATGGTGGGGGGTGGAGAGCCACAGTGTTGATGCTATGGAGCTGGGACATCCCTCTGGGAAGTTTCCTGATGACAGAGCAGCACGTGTGGATGAGGCAGCCAGCTGGGAGCTTCCCCTGCATCCGTTTGCTCCCGACCTCCCTCCTCCTCCTCCTCCTCCTCCTCCTCCTCCTCCTCCTCCCCCCGCCTTGTTCCTTTTCCTCTGTCCCTGCCAGTGGAATTCAGGTTGTGTTCAAGCGACTTTTCCTCCTGCATGAAGCGGGGCGGGTGAGCCCAGCCTTTGCTGAGCTGGGAGAGGGCCATGACTGGTTTCATCTGCTCATACTCACCCCGTGCCTCTGGCCAGCAAGGACTTCGGAATGTGCACTTGACCAATGCATTCCAGGATAAGGGGGTTGGGGGTTCTAGCCACACTTCTCTTCATTGTGGACCACCACAGTCTCTTTGATAACAGACTGTGGGGAGCCCCCTGCTGACTGCTGAGCCAAGAGATGCAGTGGACGAGCCATGGATCTCAGAGTTGAGTCACTCCGGTCTCCAAACTCCTCTCCATACAAGACAATAGAGTTCCTTAGACCTCAAGCTACTTTTGGTCTAGGTTTTCTGTTACTTGTGGCTCAAAGCATCCAAACTAGTAAAATCACGAGTGGCAAAAACAGGTTTCTCAAGGCCTGATTTCTCCCTTCCAGACTGCTGTACCTGTTTCTGGGAAGAGGAGAAACCACCCAAACAGCTAGGAGTCACCCTTGGCTCCACATTTTCCCTCTTCCTGAACCTCCGATGAATTCTGTCCAGTACCATTGCCTTGTATTTTCAGAATCTCTTCTTTCTTGTTTCCCTAACGCTGGACTTGTTTTAAGGTTTCCCATAACTTTCTTGAAATAATACATTGTTTCCTAGCTTGTCCCTACCTCCACACTGCCTCCTTCTGCTTCATTCTCTGGGCAGCTTCCACCATGTTCTTTCTAAGGTGCAAAGGTGACCATGCTGTGCCTCAATACTTTCTAAAAGCTGGCTTCCTGTTAACTTCAAGGAAAAGTGAAAAACCTCTAGTGAGGCTCTTTGGCTTTGTCACCAATTCATCCTGGTGGCCCTGGCCCCACCCACACTCTTCCCGCTGCCATGGGAACTCTCGGGCAGCTCCGGGCCCTGTGCTCTCTTCCACGCCCAGGTTCTTGTCTACCTGACCTTTCTGCCGAGAGGCCTTCTTCCCACCACCCTGCGCCTGGCTGCTTCTCCAGGACTCTGTTGAGCTGTTCTTTGTCCTAAGCAGAGACTCCGAGTCTGCACTGGGCACGCCCCACGCAGGCCCCAAGGGCAACTGGACATCGCACCATGACACAGAGCGCTGTGTGCAGTTTTCTGTTTACTTGATCTTGAATAAATAGGTAGCCCAGTAAAAAACTTTGGCAAGATCCTGGGCCCTCGTCGTAGACATGAATGTGTGACTTGGAGGTGAGCTGCTTTTCCTTTCAGTCCTGCTGTTTGGGGGCACACAGCTGCCTGCGCAGTGGGGAACGTACCTTATTGTGGAGTATCAGTAACACAGTCGCCGTTTTCACTCTTATTGATCACTAGGGAAGGTATAATGCTATGCTCAAAGCCAGAGGAAACCCTCCTAAAATCAGTTCACTCCACCTGGGCATGCTCCCTTCTTACTGCCCTCTCTCAACACAAACAAGGAAACCAGGAGACACAAACAACCTGGGTCACAGTGAAACAGAACCACCCACATTGGCACAGCCACAAGTCAACCTCAGGATCCCATCAGAACCCCCTCCCCAGACGTTCTTCCAATTACACGCACGTACGCTGGCCGCCCACTGTGTGCCACCCCCTGTGCTGCGTTTCAGGGACTCCCTGGTGGCAATACCACGTCGTCAGTGTCTCAGCCAGAACAAGGTACACAGCACCAGCGAGAGCCAGGCCAACTTAACAAGCACAGGTGTTTCAGAATGGGGGCAGGCATTTCCAGTGGATGACGGCCTGTGCACAGTTAGTTCTAAGATCAAAAAACATGGTTATTCTGGGCGAACCAGGAGTCCGAGATGCCAGGAACCAGTGCTGGAAACCGAGCTGGTGCTGGAGCAGGAAGGAGCTGACCTGCCCCATGCAGGGCTCGGAACTCACGCTGGGGCCAGTGGGAGTCTGCAGGTTTTGTAATGGGAGGGGTAGCAACGGAGGGAGATGGACCAGCCCCAAGCTCTGAAAAGTAACCTGAGGAGCAGAGCACACAGGGGCACCATCCACGTGGCATCTGCTGTTTGACGTGGGTCATTTCCAAGAGGGATTTGCTTGTGATGAGAGGCCCAAAGACATCACGGTCATTCCAAAGGCAAACCACCTTTTGGTCTAGAGCATCTGTTGTTTTCAGACTAACTGTTCCCTCCTTGTGCCTGTTAGAGTTCTAGAGATTCCTCCTCCTGTAAATGTATCAGGTGAAAAAAAATAATATCCGTCTTCCAAAGTCTGTGGAAATATGTATTGTGGAAGATGTCTGCACGGATGTCAAAAAAATATGGTAGCATTTCACCAGCAACTTAGCCAGTCCCCTTACAGATGTGCTCTGTGCCTGAGGTTGGAATCAGGGGCCTGCGTTTTCTACTTGAAGCATTTTACATTATTCACATGTGTCCTCAGAAGACCTTAGATCCAGCCACCAAAATGCTCCTGCAGGAGAGATGTAACAAATCCGGACCACAGCAGAGGGCTCAAAGATCCACGAAGTGGACATGGAGGCTGCTGGCTGTGCAGGGTTCACTCAGTGCCTGGGCCAGGTGGCTCTGTTCTGAAATGAGTGGCTCGCGGCTCAGGGATCCCAACAGAAAGGCCCTCGGCAGGCGTGTGACGGCCCCGAGGACGCTCCTCATGCCACACGTGTCCTTGCAGTCCCAGCTCTCCTGAGGCCAGCTGCTTACCCCACACCCAACTGCTCAAGTCCTCTCGGCTGGAATAGAGGTTTGCCAAGTGCGAGAGACTTGGAGGTGATGATCCTGGAAGCCTAGGCTGAAATTGCCCGTGACCCTGGCCCACCTTTCTTCCGAGCTGTGTTTGGTGCGACATTGTATGAACTGTGCTCTGTCTCATAGCCTGAGAAACGTGGGGCACACGGAAGTCCCATCAGCTGACGGCCAGGTCCCTGTGCCCAGGGTTGTTGAATCTCTCCATGTGTGGTTTGCCAGCAGCCCTCTGATCCCCTTCCTGGGCCACTCTCAGTCCCAACAGGGTGCTGAGACCAAGACAGGCGCTCCCCGAACACCTGGGGCTGGCTGGACACAGCATGTGCATCCTCAGTCAGATGCCCTCTTTCTGGTGATACCCGCAGGGCAAGAGATGCCTTCCGGAAGAGCTGGAAGTCTCCTCACCACCAGACAGTGCAGCGCAGAGGCTGGGGAGGTGCGGAAGGGCACCACGCACGTCACGCAGGCAGCGCTGTCTGTCCATCCTTCCGACATACTGAGAACCATATATATATATATATACACACACACACACACACACACACATATATATATATATATATATATTTTGACAGGCAGAGTTAGACAGTGAGAGAGAGACAGAGAGAAAGGTCTTCCCTCCGATGGTTCACCTCCCAAATGGCCGCCATGGCTGGCGCTGCGCCGATCCGAAGCCAGGAGCCGGGTGCTTCCTCCCAGTCTCCCATGCGGGTGCAGGGCCCAAGCACTTGGGCCATCCTCCACTGCCTTCCGGGGCCACAGCAGAGAGCTGGAACCATATTTTTTAAAACTTTTTTTCCTCTCAAGAGAAGCCCCAACACTGCTATTTTGCAGGTGGCGGTGCACATTGGTACGAGTGCTCAGAACTGCTGCACCCATGTAGGAAACCCAGATGGGATTCTTGGCTCCTGGCTTTGGCCTGGCCCAGCCCACACTGTCACAGCCATTTAGGGAGTGAACCAACAGATGGAAGATCTCTCTCTCCCTCTCCCTCTCTCTCTCCTTCTCCTTCTCTCTCTCTCTCTCTCTCACTCTCTCTCTCTCTCTCTTTCTCTGTCATACAGCCTTTCAGATAAAATAAAATAAGCAATATTAACAGCTTCATTATTTGCCTACAAGCATTTTCTTTCTCCTGACCATATAGCATACTTGTAAGAAGTATGAATTGGAACAAACACTTAGGAAAACTATTTGGCATTTTATACTAAAATGCATCATACCCATGTCTCAAACCCAGAATTCTGCAGAGTACAGCCAAGAGAAATAGTTTATGCTTTATGTCAAAGACATGTACAAAAATGTCCATAACACTTAGAGGCAAAAACAACCCAACATGTCCACCTGCAGCAGGATGTACAAATAGATGGGTATAATTACACGATGGGACACTCCCACAATGACAGTGAGCCTGTTGTCAGGGCACCAGCCATATGTGTGAATCACGTAAACACGATGTTGAATGGAAGAAGCTAGTACTGGCTGTGTGTTTCATTTACATAAAATCCAAAGCAGGCAAGTCTATCTTTGGTGTTACCCTTTGGCTGAGGGTAGTGACTGGGAGAAGGAACAGTGGGTATTTCTGGGGCTCTGAGAATGTTCTGGATTTTATTTAGATTGTGGCTGTGTGGATGTCCTCACTTGGTTGATAGTGTCTTGAGCCGTCAGCTGTGATTAGTTTAGACTTGAGCGCCTCCAGTATAATTTTTCTAACACCTGGTTCAATACAACCTTATAATTCACCTTGTAAAGTAGATAGTCGTTTTCGGAGTATTCAAAAAGTTGTAAAATTCTCGACACTCACTCTCTAGCATTCCCACTGCTCACTGTGCCCCCTGAGAGTCAGACCCAGCCCCATCGCAGCCCCTGGAAGCCATCAGTCTACCACCTCTGTGGATTTGTCTGCTCTGAACGTTTATAGACGTGGATTCATCTAGTATGTGGTCTCTTGTTTGTATGGCTTCATACACTTAGCACGATGTTCCTCAGGTTCACCCATGTCACAGCTCATGTGTCAGTACTTCACTCCTTTGATGGCTGAATCATATTCCACTCTATGATAAACGTTCATTTATCAACTGATGGATGTTTGGGGTGCTCACTTTTCTACTCTAGAGAGTGCTGCGATCAACATTTGCATACGACTTTTTGTTTTCAGTTGTTTTGTGATATGCCCCGTAGTGAAACGGCTGGAAACAAGTGGCAGCAATGGGCCCCCTTGTCTTGTTCCTCATCTTAGGAGCAAAGTGGCCTTTGTCAGCCTGAAGTTTTCTCTAGTTTCTTGAGTTTTTTAAATATGAAAAGTATTGCGTTTTGTCAAAGGCCCTTTTCTATGGCCAATGGAATTATAATGTGTTATGTCCTTTATTAATATGGTACTTTCATTTTCCTATATTAAACTTCTAGTCCAGAAATAAATCCCAGCCACAGCATAGAATCCTTTTAAATGTCACTAGATTCCCTGAGTAATTTGTGGAGTAAATTTCTGTATTCGTGTGGGATATTGGCCTGCAATTGCAATTTTCTGTTTATGTGATATGTTTGTCTGGCTTTTGATATCGAGGAAATATGAACCTCATGGAATGACTTGAGAAGTGTTCCCTCCTCTTTTAATTAATTAATTAATTTATTGGCATTAATACTTCTTTAAATGTTTGGTAGAAATTTACCAATGAGGCTATCTGGACCTGTGCTTTCCTTTTGAGCAATTTTTTGTTGTTAATTGCATTTTTGTATTTGTGATAGACTATTCAGACTTTCTATTTCTTCTGAGTCAATTTCAGTCGTTTGTGTCTTTTAGGAATTTTCCATTTCCTTTTAAATCAGTCACAACTGATGGCACACAACTGCTCTTACTATTTCCTTACTATTCGTTTCATTCCTGAAAGGTTGGCTGTGATACCCCTCTTCTGTTCTTCATGAGAGTGACTGAGTTCCTCACCCCTCCGTTTGCGAGCCCTGTTGCTGTCCCCGATGTTGTCTTAGAGGTCCCTGAGGCTCTGTTTATATTTCTTTCATCTCTTCCTTTCTGTGCCTCAAGCCAGAGACTTTCTATTGGCCCATCCTCAAGTTTGCTGAGGTTCTCTGCCATCTCGCATCCACTGCTGCTGGCACATCCAGTCTCATTCTGATCATCATTTGTTTTCAAGTATAGATTTTCCTTTAGTTGTTTGTTATACTTTCATTTTCTTTGTGGTTTTGCTCCTAATTGTTAAATCACTATCAAGGTATTTTCCTTTAGTTCCCTAAATGTGGTTTCCATTGATCCTTGAGCACAATTATAACAGTTACAAATTATTTTTCCACCAAATCCAGGCTCTGGGCTCATTTAGAGTGATTTCTGTTGACTCTGTTCTCCTAAGTTCAGAGTTATCCTTTCCTATTTTTTGTTGCCTTTCTCAAACTTTTGTTGTTGTTGAAAATTGGACATTTTAGATATTACATTGTAGCCATTCTGAAGGTTTTTTTCCCCCTGAGTGTTTTTGTTTTTGGTTTTTTAACTTGCCTGGACTTTAGTTAATACTAATACATCAATATTGTTTTATTAATTGTAACAAATGCACCAAACTAATGTCAGATGTTAAGAACAGGCAAACTGAATATTGGGTTAATAAGAATTTTCTATACTACATTTTAAATTTTTCTCTGTCCAAATCATTCCCCCCAAATGAACATTTTTTTAAAAGATAGTTTTAAAAAACACATTTGAAATTTTTAAAGGTTTATTTATTTATTTTGAAAGTCAGAGTTACAGACAGGGAGAGACAGAGATAAGAGAGAGGTCTTCCATCCGCTGGTTCACTCTTCTAATGGCCACAATAGTTAGGGCTGGGCCAGACCAAAGCCAGCAGCCAGGAGCCTCATTCAGGTCTCCCACTCCCAAACACTTGGACCATCTTCCACTGCCTTTCCTAAGGTATTAGCAAGGAGCTGGATTGCAAGTGGAGCAGCTGGGTCACGAACTGGTGCCCATATGGGATGCTGGCGTCGCTGACAGCGGCTTCATCCACTACACCACAACACCGGCCTCACACATTTGAAACTTTAAAGTCTGTTCCTAAATAATGGGCTAAGGGAGAAATTATCATGAGAATCTGAAAATATTTAGAACCAATAACAAGAAAAGTAATTCATATTAAAGCTTGGGGGTCAGGCCTCAGACATTCGGTCTAGTGGCTTAGGTTGGGATGCCTAAATTTGCGTCCAACTATGCTTCTGATTGCAGTTCCTGCCGGTGCACACCCTAGGAGGCAGCAGGTCATGGCTCAGGTAGTAGACACCCGCCACCCACCTCGGAGACCTAGGTGGAGTTTCGAGCTCCTGGCTTCAGCGTGGCCCAGCACCAGCCATTGTGGGCACTTGGGGGAGTGAACCAGAAGATGGAGTGCTCACTCCACCTCCCTTTTAAATAAATAAACAAATAAATAAATAAATAAAATTGTTAGTTGTTTAAAAAAATTGTAGGATATAGCTAAAGCACCATTTAGAGGCTAGTTTATGTCTTAAACCTTTGCAAGTTGCAAACCAAAAAGTTTAGTTTTTACCTCTGAGTCAACTCAAAGAAAATAAGATAGTAGACGTTAGAAAATGAATGATTGTCTTTAAAAGAAAAACAAACATGGAAAAATTTAATGATTTTATAAAGTTTATTTTTTAAAAAAAGATTTATTTATTTATTTGAAAGAGTTACTCAGAGAGAGGAGAGGCAGAGAAAGAGAGTATGAGAGAGGTCTTCCATCTGATGGTTCACTCCACAGTTGGCCACAATGGCCGGAGCTGTGCCGATCCGAAGCCAGGAGCCTCTTCCGGGTCTCCCACATGGGTGCAGGGGCCCAAGGGCTTGGGCCATCTTGTACTGCTTTCCCAGGCCATAGCAGAGAGCTGGATCAGAAGTGGAGCAGTCAGGACTAGAACCGGTGCCCATATGGGATGCCAGCGCTTCAGGCCAGGGCGTTAAACCACTGTGCCACAGCGCCGGCCCCTATAAAGTTTATTTTTAGAAAGGCAGCTGGGAACTCAACCTAGGTCTCTCACATGAGTGGCAGGAACCCAGCCACCGAGCCGTCTCCTGCCGCATCCCAGGTGTGCATCAGCAGTGTGCATCAGAAGTGGAGTCGGATCTGAACCCAGGTGCCCTGGTATAGGAAGCAGGGGTCTAAGCAGCATCCTCACCGCTGTGCCAGACGTCTGCCCCCAAACTCACTGTTTATCTCCATTTTCCCGTGCACTTCTCTGAGTCCTTTGTACAGTCCATAGTCAGCATATTTGTGCGCTCATGAAGCATTAAGCACGCAGGCCCCCACACCCATGCCCTTGTCTGTGCTGTGCAGTCAGCGGCATCCCTGCCTGTCTGTGCCCAGTCTCCCTCGCCTGGTCCCTGCCTGGTTAGGGTCCAGAAGTCCCAGAGATTATCTGCTGAAACCCAGTGAGCCCTCCTTCACCCGGTGTGAGACGCACGGCTTCCGTCAGACCTCTGTCAGCTCAGCCGGGACACGTCGTGTCAGCGTGGGCAGGACGCCTTTGTCAGTGCACTTGCTTCTTTTTGTTTTTCCTTAGCGATCACGGAGCTTGCAACAGCCGGCATCTTAGATCTGGTGAGATGCAGCTGGAAGAAGGAGAGCAGAGGAAGTTCAAGTCCTCTGAGAACTGTGGCTCACCTTAATTTAGATTCGACACTTGTGTTTCCAAATAGGCCAGAGTCATTCAACTATTAACACTGACTTTTTAAAAAGGAGTAGCTACATAGCCCTTGTTATATGCCTCTCATGGAGCAGATATTGTCTCTCCTTCTCTTTTTTATTTTTAAAGATTTTACTTATTTATTTGACAGGCAGAGTTAACAGACGGTGTGAGAGACAGAGAGAAAGGTCCTCCCTCCGCTGGTTCACTCCCCAAATGGCTGCAACAGCAAGAGATAGGCCTATCTAAAGCCAGGAGCCAGGAGCTTCTTCTGGGTCTCCCACATAGGTGCAAGGACCCAAAGGCTTGGGCCATCTTCTACTGCTTTCCCAGAAAATAGCAGAGAGCTAGATCAGAAGTGGAGCAGCCAGGACTAGAACCCAGTGCCCATATGGGATGCTGGCACCGCAGGTGGAGGATTAACCCAGTGCGCAACTGGCCAGCCTCTCTCCTTCTCTTACAAGAAGTCGGAAAGACAGTTTGCCCTGTTTACAGAGACAAGACAGAGAGGGTTAGAGAGACAAGATCAGATGGCAGGGCCAGGAGGATAAAGGACAAAGCCGGCCAATGGGCCAGAGCAGCACTTGCTCAGAGGGGTCCTTACTCGGCGCCTGGTGCTCCCACCTGTGCGTGGTGGACCACCGGCCAATGGCCCAGAAAGTGCCGTGCAGGCGGTCCCCGTCAGCAGGAGCTCCCAGCGGTCCCGGAAGCAGAGCCTGGGCAGCAGGCGTGACACCGGGCAGTCTCCGTGTGGGGACGTGATGGTTTCTGCTGTCAAGTGCTTTTGTCTCGTGCCTTCACGTGCTGTGGATGAGAGCAAAGAGTTATGGAAGTCGTATGGCAATGGGCACTAAGAGAGTTTCAGGTTGTTTTTATAGACTTTGACCAGGAAATTCCAGTTTCTAGGAATTGACACTGCAGAGATCAGAGGAGAGGCACACGGCTATCTCTGTTCCAGGATGTTTATTGCAGTGCTGTTGAAGTAGCCCCAGACTAGAGGCCAACCTCAAGGTCTGACTGCAAGGAAACAGATTAAGTGGGGTACCTCTTCCCAGTGAAGCTCTTGCAGTCACATTTTAAAGAAGGGTTTTGAAACTACTTGCTGACACGGAAGAAAATGTTAAACAAGGTAGAGTAACAATAGGTTATAAAGCAGCATACATGATGTGATCTAATGTGGCTAAGTGTGTGAATTTATGTGTGAAGAAGAGTCTGCAAGAAGGTACAAAAGAATATTCATGTTAGATATCTGTGGTTTCTTTCTTGATTTTTTTTTTCAGAATTTTCCCAGAACCTTTGTAGTGAAAACATGTTACTTTTACATTCAGAGCAGGGAAAAGATATCTTTAAAAAAAAAAAAAAAAAAAGTGTGCACTTGCTTTTGCTGATCGCATAGGGCTGACCCTTCAGGAGGGATGGTAGCTTTTCTAGCTACTGAGTTTAGAGATAGCGTTTGTATGACGGAAAAGGGAATTTCCCACTGCACTGGCTGCAGGCAGCAAACATCAGTGGCCAGCTAGCTGGAGGTACGGAGAGTTCATCTTATCCAATCTCTGTGGATCCACTCTGTTCTCACTGGCGGTCACTGGTTAGGATCTCAGGACAGAATCTTCTGCACAACGGAAATGCCTATTATTTGGTCTCTTGTAGAGATAGGACTTCCTTACAGATAACTCCATTTTCTCCGGACTTATCAGCTCCGTGAAATCAAGAGTAAAACTCACTGGCGTATCGTGTCAGTCCTGTTGCTTGTCTGTAGGATAGTCAGAGTAGAATCCCAAGTGATGCAACACTCTAACACTTGTTCCAGAAGACCTTCTCAGAGATCAGTAACGCCTTCAGACGATGGGAGGCATATTTCTCCCCTAGTCACAGGCTGAAATTTAAAGGGAAAATGCGCTTTATCGTTTCATTTTGTCCCTAGCAAAGTGACACAGTTTATCTGGCTAGTGGCATATTTTTTTAGGGATTGTTGTTCCCAGGAGCCCTTTTCTTAGTATCCATAAATGAACGAAATGCACTTGCCAACACACAGCTGGGAAGTGGTGGCAAAAGGACCGACGGTGAGAGCTGATTGTATTCAAGAGTGAAACGGAGACTAAAACAAAGGCAAGAAAGAAAAAGTGGCAGCCACAGGGGAATGTTCTGTGCATTGAGAAGTTAGAAACGACACGAGTGAAGAAGCCCCTCAGTGGAGAGTGGAGCACCTTTGCCGACCGCCTCCTCTCTGGCAGCTGGGAGTCGACGCCACTTAACAGCTGACAGATGGAGTAACAGAACGATCAGCTCACGAGTCCACACAGGACAGACACTAAGGAGAGAGAACTCCAGCACACGGGGCGATAAGCGCGAGGAAAGGAATACAAGAGGAAGAGAGACATTTTAATGCTATCATTTCCCAGAGTGGGAGATAATATCTAAAGTAGATGACTAAGGATATTATATCAGATTTTAATATAAAGTAACCACTGGTTCAAAAGTATAGATCTTGCTCCCTAACTGTCAAGAAAAACTGAGCTCCCTAAAATACAAAGAACACTCATCAAACTGCGTGCTTACTGTGGGCAAATTTATGACACATAAATTATATCTCAAAAAAGCTGGTAAGGGGGCCGGCGCTGTGGCATAGCAGGTAAAGCCTCCACCTGCAGTGTCAGTATCCCATATAGGCACCAGTTTGGAACCCAGCTGCTCCACTTCTGATCGAGCTCTCTGCTTATGGCCTGGAAAAGCAGTGGAAGATGGCCCAAGTGCTTGGGCCCTGCACCCACATGGGAGACCTGGAAGGGGCTGCTGGCTCCTGGCTTCAGACTGGCCCAGCTATGGCCGTTGTAGCCATCTGGGGAGAGAACTGGCAGATGGAAGATTCTCTCTCTCTCTCTCTCTCTCTCTCTCTCTGCCTCTGCCTCTGCCTCTGCCTCACTATAACTCTGCCTTTCAAATAAATAGATAAATCTTTTATTAAAAAAATTGTTAAAATACAAGAAAATTGGGGCTGGTGCTATGGCATAATAGGTTAACCCTTTGCCTGAAGCGCCAGTCTTACAACCCAGCTCCCTGCTAGTGCTCCTGGGAAAGCAGTGGAAGATGGCCCAAGTGCTTGGGCCCTGCACCTATGTGGGAGTCCTGGAGGAAGCTGCTGGCTCCTGGCCTCAGATCAGCCCAGCTCCAGCCATTGTGGCCATTTGAGGAGTGAACCAGCGGGATGGAAGTCTTCTTTCTTTCTGTCTCTCCCTCTCTCTCTGTAACTCTGCCTCTCATATAAATCCTTTTAAAAATAAATAAATAAATAAATATCTTCTTTAAAAATAAATAAATAAATCTTTTTTAAAAATAAGAAAATGACCAATTAATTAAAAACTGTCTTAAAACTATGAAACCATAAGATATACAATAATATAATATGATAAAACTAAAATCAAATATCTGTAAATGAACTCAACTCACATATTTTTTAAAAAGTTTCAGGTTAGCCCACAATGCAAATTTCAAATGCTATGCTTTTTTTTTTTAAGATTTTATTTATTTATTTGAGAGGTAGAGCTACAGACAAAGTGAGGGAGAGACAGAGAGAAAGAGCTTCCATCCATTCGTTCACTCCCAAATGGCTGCAAATCTTCTGGGTCTCCCACATGGATGCAGGGGCCACAGCACTTGGGCCATCTTCCCTGTCCCAGGCCATAGCAAGGAGCTGGATCAGAAGAGGAGCAGCTGGGATGCGAACTGGCACCCATATGGGATGCTGGCACTGCTTAGCCTACTATGCCACAGTGTCAGCCCCTCAACTGCTATGCTTTTTACAAGAGACCCACCCTAAAACAAAGTGATTAAGATTGAAAACACAGATTGGACAGTTTCTCTATTAATTCCAGCTTCTTTTAAATAATCTCCTGTTGCAACTCAACAAATTTGTGTCTCTTAAAAAGTGACTGATATCTGGGGACCAGTGTGTGGCCCCGTGAGTCAGGCTGCTGCTTGTGACACCAGCATTGCATAGCATAACACTGGTTCAAGTCCTGGCCTCTCTGCTTCTAATCCAGCTCCCTGCTGATGAGCCTGGGGAGGTGGTGGAAGATGGCCCAAGTACTTCTTCCCTTGCCATCCATGTGGGAAACCAGGATGGAGTTTCTGGCTCCTGGATTCAGCCTTACCCAGCCCTGGCTGTTGCAAACACCTGGGAAGTGAACCAGCAGATGGAAGATCTCTCCCTCTCTGTCACCTTGCCTTTCAAATAAACAAATAAATAATAAATAAATAGTTTGTGACTAACATTTTGTTATATCTGCATTTTATTTTTCATATATACACATATGTAAATATGTGTCTATGTATATGTGTGTATATATGTGTATATATATTATGTGTGTGTGTGTGTATATATATATGTATGTATGTATGATGAGGTTTCATGAAAACCTCCGCATAGTTTCTTACTCTTTCCTGGCTAGGGACCCATCCATGAAGAGTGAAGGGGTGCCCCAAGTTGTTGCTTGATTAGGGTGGAATCAGCCCCAGGTTTTCCAGTCTCCCCATCCCACGCCATGTCTCTCATGCCGGCTCCTCTGGAATGACTCTGAGAGAGCAGGTCATAGGCTGATGCAAGTTGTTCTCCCTCTTCTTTTCTAAGCAATTCTGCGTGCTGTGCCAGTCCTAGAACCAGACATATCATGTATTAAACCACTAATCCCTACAGCTGTTCCCGGATTATATCTGAGCACATACTGGTATCATCCCCTGTGTTTTTACATTTGAGGAAATTGAGGTAAGAAAGGCTAAGTCAGTTGTCCAATTCCACACAAAATCAGCGACAAAGCTGAGATCCCAGGCAGTTCTGTCTGCCTCCCAAACGCGCGATGTCCAGCGTGTTACCACAGCGATGTAATGTCAGCAAAGGTTAGGGCTGACCGGGGGTAAAAGAATTTAATCCAAACCGTCAACCATCAGGCACTTTTTATACTTGGTGTAAGGAAATGAAACCAGAGCTGGCCCTCTGGACATCAAACCTGTGTAGTCCGCCAGGAAGGACCTTGTGTGTTACTTAATGCTCTGTTGTCACCATTGTGAAATTCTTAATAATTCATCTTTGAACGTGTGTTTTTAGGTGAAGTCTGATGAGACGCTGTAACGCCAACACTCGTGTGCTCTGCTGTCCCTTGCTGTCTCACTGGCGTGCAGCATTCATGACACCCCACGAGCACAGAATCCGCGTGGACTCCTGGCGGGTGGGATTGGTGAGGCTGTGAGGACACGGCAAGCAAGTCCACGTCTGGGGCTGGGTGAGTCACAAAGAAAGGCCGTGCTTCCCTCCCAATGAGAACCTGCTGAGAACAGCAAGAGGCCTGATGCTGTTCTAAGAAACGTAGCCAACCAAGGATCTGATCCCTTCTTCCTCGTGACAGTTCCCTGTGTCAGCCAGTGGCTGATCCTGAAAGTGATGATGTGGTAGGAGAAGAAAGGACAACCTACTCCCTGTTCCTTTCAAACCACAGATTAGTCAGCCAAAGGCTGAGTGGTCAGTGTGATGCAGCTTGTTATCACACACGTGTTAAATCAAGCACATTGGTGTTTTGGAAGGACGGGTTTTTTTTAAAGAACATATGTTTAAAAATGTATTTTATAAATAATTTTGTGATTCGGGGCTTATGTAGTCATGAGGCAGGCACGTGTGTAGTGAACCTTGTAACAAAACAATGCCGCCTATCACCATTACTCATTTACAACCTTGTTTCTGCTAATTTCATTTTTCCTACTGCACGCGGTTTTGTCCCTGCCTGGTTCATAGATCACACCTGCGAGAAGCCGATTCATCCTGCAGTTCTGAGTGCTGTGTACCCTCTGAGGCTCGTATTGTTTACCCTAGGTTTTCTTTTTCAAAGAAATAAATGGACGTGGTTATAATGTGAGCAGGTATTACAGAATGATGCCAAATAAAGGCTGTAGGGGCACTTGGAGAATTTAGCAGGAGTAATAGATGCTGCTTCCAGTTGAAGGAAGCAGAAAGCCTGTGGTCTTGAGGTATCTGATGTGTAGAAGCTATTCCTGACGTCCATAACGAAGTGCTTGCCCACCCTCACTCTGCTGACCCTAAACTTTGTAGGGAAAACAAAGGGCCGAGCGAGCCAAAGCAACCTGAAAATGGAGAACCACACTGGGGGAGCCACACAGCTGGTCTGCAAAATGAACTGCAAAGCTACAGTAACTGGGAGAGTGTGGTGTTAGCACACAGACAGACAGGGCAACGGGACAGGGAAAAAGTCCAGACGTTTGATTTTTTTAAAAAACAAAATTTCTAAACAATCCATTGAGAGAAAGAACTTTTTTTTTTTTTTGACAGGCAGAGTGGACAGTGAGAGAGAGAGACAGAGAGAAAGGTCTTCCTTTGCCATTGGTTCACCCTCCAATGGCCGCCACGGCCATCACACTGCGGCTGGCGCACCGTGCTGATCCCATGGCAGGAGCCAGGAGCCAGGTGCTTCTCCTGGTCTCCCATGGGGTGCAGGGCCCAAGCACTTGGGCCATCCTCCACTGCACTCCCGGGCCACAGCAGAGAGCTGGCCTGGAAGAGGGGCAACCGGGACAGAATCCGGCGCCCCAACCGGGACTAGAACCCGGTGTGCTGGCACCTCAAGGCGGAGGATTAGCCTAGTGAGCCGCGGCGCCGGCGAAAGAACTCTTTTCAACAAATGCTGTTGGGGATACGCATTATATGCAGACAGTAAACTTTACCTTTACCTCACACCAAACCCTAAAGGTAACTCAAAATTGAGCACAGACCCAAATGCAAGAACTACACAAGGCTTCTGAACGAACACCAAGGACCAGGTGTTCATGATCTTAGCGAAGAAAAGTTTCCTTTGCCATGACAAAAAAAGTGTGATCTATTAAGAGAACTGATGAATTGGGCTTCATCAAAATTTAACACTTGTTTTAGAAGTGCCTGTGAAGAATTAAAGGACAAGCAACAGAATCAGGGAACATACTTCCAAATCATAGTCTAATAAAGCACTTGTATTCAGAACATGTACAGAACTGTCACAACTCAGTAGGCAGAGCAACACCGCATTGGCAAAGGAAAGAAGATTTGAATAGACAGTCCTCAGAGAAGATTCACCAATGACTGTCAGGCATGTGAAAACCATTCTTGATTATTGGTCATTAGGAAAGTGGGAGTTGTAATGCCACCCACGTATTCCTAAAGTGGCATCTGTCTGTGAACCCTCCTTACCAGTGATGTGCTGGCAAGCATTTGACAACGAGCCCTCTGAAGAAGGGGGAAGGCCTGATGAGTAGCGTTTGTCCATTTCTGTGCTCTAGAAACTCCCACCAGGGCTGATGGGAAGCCACCAACCTGCAGCCCTGAATGGGTGGAGATGTGCGCACTCGGCTCTGCGGTCCGCCTGAGCCCCCGTGACACTGGCCCTGCTCATTCAGTGACCACTCAGGGAGCAGATCTGCCTGCTGGGTGCAGGGGAGGCCCTGCCAGCCACCTAGAAAAATCTCCGTCTTCCTTTCTTTCTTAAAGGGAGAAATGTTAAAGATCTCACCCAACTTAGGAGAAAAATCCAACACTAACAGAGACGACCTCGGGAGGACAAAGACGGCCCTGGAGGAAAACACTCGTATCCTCAGATAACTCTGAGGAAACATTTTCTCTTTAAAGAAACCAAGAAAGAGCTCTTAGAAACTAAATCTATGGGACCCAGTGATGTGGCTCAGTGGGTTAAGCTGCCGCCTGTGATACCAGCATCCCATATGGGTGCCAGTTCGAGTCCCGGCTGTTCCACTTATGATCCATCTCCCTGCTAACGCACCTGGGAAAGCAGTAGAAGATGGCCCAAGTGTCTGGGCCCCTGCCACCTATGTAGGAGACCCGGATGGAGCTCCAGGCTCCTGGCTTTAGCCTGACCCAACCCTGGCCGTTGTGTCTATTTGGGGAATGAACCAGAGAATGAAGGATCTCTCTCTCCCTGTCTCTCCCTCTCTCTCTGTGACTCTGCCCTTCAAATTTTTTTTTTTTTTGACAGGCAGAGTGGACAGTGAGAGAGAGAGAGACAGAGAGAAAGCTCTTCCTTTGCCGTTGGTTCACCCTCCAATGGCCGCCGCGGCTGGCACGCTGCGGCCGGCGCACCGCGCTGATCCGATGGCAGGAGCCAGGAGCCAGGTGCTTTTCCTGGTCTCCATGGGGTGCAGGGCCCAAGCACTTGGGCCATCCTCCACTGCACTCCCTGGCCACAGCAGAGGGCTGGCCTGGAAGAGGGGTAACCGGGACAGAATCTGGCACCCCGACCAGGACTAGAACCCGGTGTGCCGGCGCCGCTAGGCGGAGGATTAGCCTAGTGAGCCGCGGCACCGGCCAAATTAATTAATTTTTAAAAGAAATTTAAAATATTCTTTGCAAAAAAGAAACTCAAGGGATGAAAAATAAAGATAAGGAAGTCTCCCCTAATGCCAAGAGACAAAGTGTGATGTGAGAGGAAAGAGAGGAACAATCCAGGAGGCCAACATCTGACTACAGGTTTTTGAGAAAAGGAGCCAAAAAATGGAGGGAGGAGGTGAGATAAGACATAACAGAAGACCGGCGCCGCGGCTCACTAGGCTAATCCTCTGCCTTGCGGCGCCGGCACACCGGGTTCTAGTCCGGGTCGGGGCGCCGGATTCTGTCCCGGTTGCCCCTCTTCTAGGCCAGCTCTCTGCTGTGGCCAGGGAGTGCAGTGGAGGATGGCCCAGGTGCTTGGGCCCTGCACCCCATGGGAGACCAGGAAAAGCACCTGGCTCCTGCCATCAGATCAGCGCGGTGCGCCAGCCACAGCGTGCCGGCCGCGGCGGCCATTGGAGGGTGAACCAGCAGCAAAGGAAGACCTTTCTCTCTGTCTCTGTCTCTCACTGTCCACTCTGCCTGTCAAAAGAAAAGAAGAGGAGAGGAGAGGAGAGGAGAGGAGAGGAGAGGAGAGGAGAGGAGAGGAGAGGAGAGGAGAGGAGAGGAGAGAAAATAAATAACAGAAGAAAACCCCCCCAGATTAAAAATGCCTCCCAGTGAAAAGTTGTCAAGAAAACGAGAGGTGGGAGACCTCCATGGAGACTCATCCATGTGAGGACGAGCAGTGTAAGAGCAGACCGTTCCCAGCGGGAGAATTAACAGACGGGGATGAAACTCACCACCACGCTGGCGCGGGAAGACAGAAGGCCAAGTCTTCACAGTTCTGAAGGATACTGAACGTCAGTGGGGAATTCTACCCACAGGCGAGAGCAAAATGAAGGCACTCCAGTCCCCTGTTCCCCAGGTTCACTTTGCATGCGTTCAGTGAATTGTGGTTAACCGAGATCCAAACACCAAGTGCCTCCTTTAGGTGAGCGCAGGCCACTGCTGTACCTGTAATGCTAGCTGGAGATCCAGCAGAGAGCTCGGGACAACAGCTGCGCCCCAGACCCACGGAGCTATTAACCCTGACAGGGACAAAAAGGAGAGCCCCCTGGAAGAAAGAGGTCCGTGTGACAGATGACGTGACGGAGGGGTTGAATGATCGTCAGCGTACTGTGAAGGCGTATATTTATCAGAATGGAAAATATTATTTAAAAAGATAAAACACAATATATCAGTTTTATGTGCCCCAAATGGAATAACCGGTCGAGTGTTAAAAAGGGGATCCACGTGGCCATGACTGTCGACACATCACAACCTCCACACCCCTATCTCTGCCCCAGCTGGAGGAGGAGACCCGATTCCATACCCTCCCCGATTCCGAGTTCTCCTTGGTGCGCACCGGAGTGTAACGCTGGAGCCATCAGGAAGAAATGCATTCAGGAGCAGATGGGTGGTGCAGCAAGTGAATCCACCTGCTGCGGTTACCCACGTTCCGTATCAGAGTGCCTGGGTCAAGTCCTGCCTCTGCTTCAACCCAGCCTCCTGGGCTTTGCTGCCAATCAGGCTTTGTCAAAAAATATGATGCATACGTACAATGCAGTATTATTCAGTCTTTAAAAAGGAAGGGAGTCAGCATTTGATGCAGTGGCTAAGACATCTCATGGAACGTACCTCATGTTGGATTGCCTGGATTTGAGCCCCAGCTCCTGATTCGAGTTTCCTGCTTATGTATACCCCAGGAGGCGGCAGGTGGTGACCCAAGTTCTTGGCCTCTGCACCCATACGGGAGACCCAGATGGACTTCCAGCTGTTGTGGACACTTGAGGTGAGCCAGTGAATGAGAGATTTCTGTCTCCTCTCTCCCCTCTCCCCTCTGTCCTCTCTCCTCTCTCCTCTCTTCTCTCTCTCTCTCTCTCTTGCTCGCTCTCTTGCTCTCCCTTCTTTTCAGTAAGTCAAAAAAAAAAAAAATGAATGAATCAAAACAGCTTTAAGTGGGAAGAAATCCTGTCACATGCTACAGGGCTGTTGACCTTGAGGACATCATACAGCAGGAAATAAAGCGATCAGAAAAAAAGACAAACACTTGATTCCACTCATCTAAGGTGTACAAAATTGCTGGGCTCCTAAGAATGCAAAGTAGAAGGGTGGCTGCCTGGGGCTGGAAGGAGGGATGGGAATTGTTTAGTGGGTACAAGAGTTTCGATTTTGCAGGATGGAGACATTCTCCCACTTGGTCGCACCACAGTGTGCAGATATTAGCACTACTGCACTGGACATTCGGAAACGGTTAAGATGATACAGTCGAAGTTACACGGCTTTTACCACGATGAGAAGGCCCGGGGACTGCACTGCTACCGCGCCCTTTCACTCTCGGCTGCTCTGCACTGTGTGGTGGCGGTTGGGTCTTATTTATTTATTTATTTATTTTTAAATTTTAACTTTGAATTGAAACTAATGATAACATTATCACAAGAAGCTGGATGTGGGCTTTTGCTGAGTGCTCTCTGTGGAGTCTCACTTAGAGGACTTGGGCCCGGGGCGGACAGCACAAGGTCCCCTGGCAAAGGTGCCCCAGAACCTGGGGCTGGGTTGCCTTCCATTGCAAGCAGAGCTTTGCAGGTGTGGTGGAGTTTCAAATCGTGAGATGGGAAGATTGTCCTGGACCCCAGTTGGTTTAATGTGATCACAGGGCCTCTAAGAAGAGGAAGAGGCAGGAAGTCAGAGCCGGGGAAGATAAAACAAAGGCAGAAGTTAGCAGAGGTTGGGAGAGATTGGATGACATTATACAGCTGGTTTCTGGTTTTGAGAAGGAGAGAGAGGAGAGAGGAGAGAGGAGAGGGGAGAGGGGAGAGGGGAGAGGGGAGAGAGGAGAGGAGAGGAGAGGAGAGGAGAGGAGAGGAGAGGAGAGGAGAGGAGAGGAGAGGAGAGGAGAGGAGAGAGGAGAGGGGAGAGGGGAGAGGAGAGAGGAGAGGAGAGGAGAGGAGAGGAGAGGAGAGGAGAGGAGAGGAGAGGAGAGGAGGAGGGAGGAGGGAGGAGAGAGGAGAGAGGAGAGGAGGGAGGAGGGAGGAGAGGAGAGGAGAGGAGAGGAGAGGAGAGGAGAGGAGAGGAGAGGAGAGGAGAGAGGAAACGTGTGCTAGGAACTCAGCCCAGGTCTCTCACGTGGGTGGCAGGGACCCAGCTACTGGCTTTGACTAGCAAGGAGCTGGAATTGGAGGCAGAAGCAGAACTGGAACGCAGGCACTTCCTTGCTCGTGGGCTCTGGGTATCTTAAGAGGCCTCTTAACCACTGAGCCAAACTCCTGCCCACACTGCTGGCTTTGAAGATGAGGAGAGGGTGGGAGACGGGACAGGCGCCTCTGGAAGCCGAACAAGGCCAGGGCAGGGACTCAGCCCAGGGCCTGCAGAAGGAACCCGCTTGGCCAGCACCTTGGATGTGGCCCTTAAAATCCTTGCCGGGCTTCTGACCTCCAGAACTGGATGTTGTTTAAATCCATTAAGTGTGTGCTAACTTGTTATCCAGTAACACCAATGGGAGCTAATACTTCTCCTCAAAAAATATGCTTCCTGTTTTATTTATTGATAACAGCTGAGTCAGTTAGTGAGCGTAGATTTGAGCGGCACTGTATGAAATCTGAAAGACAAGTGAGTGATAGATTATAAAAATACTGAGTTTTCTAAATCTTGGCCAGAGATGACACATCTTTTTTAATGCTAGAAGACGAAAGTGGAAGCACATGAGTAAATAAGATGTGAAAAACGTATATTTATTTGCAGTAGCCTCCCCCGTCTCCATCACTTAATTTATGTTAAATGTCTAGAGCTGCAGGTTGTCAGATGCACATACTTTGACAAATGCTGGTGTTGTAGTTAAACTTGAAGTCAATAATGAGACAAGACTCTATGTCGGTATTTCTTACAGCAGATGAAAAATTGTAATACTATTGGCACCTCCGCCAGTCACGCAAGAGGCATCATCATTCTAAGGCCTGGCAATCTGAGATGATTTCTCGGAGCACTCGTTAATGAGTTTATTCAGTTTTTTTACAGAGATGAAGTGAAACAAGCACCCTGGAAATCACAAGGGTCCCTGTTTGCTTTTTTTCACTTTGATGTCTCAGGCCCTTTATATGAATTAAGCGGAAGACATTTTTCCAAATATATTTTTCTAACTCTTTCTGAAGCAGTGACATTTCTGATCTTCAAAGTTTGAGCACCTGTTGCCCATTAAGGGGACAGTGGGTGCTACTGACACATCATGTCACTCTTTTTAGCTCCCTCTCAAGTGCTATTGATTTGAAATGCAGAATCACAGAGGAAGAGGGAGAGGCAGAGAGAGAGTGATCTTCCATCCATTGGTTCACTTCCCAGATGGCCACAGCAGCCAGGGCTGGCCCAGGCTGAAGCCAGGAGCATCCTCCGTGCCTCCCATCTCCCACATGGGCGTGGGGGCACAAGCACCTGGACTGTCTTCCATTGCTTTCCCCGGGCGCTTTAGCAGGGAGCTGGATCAGAAGTGAACAGCTGGGATTTGAACTGGTGTCCACATGAGTGGGATGCCAGTGTCACAGGCAGTGGTTTAACCCGCTATGCCACCCTGCCGGTGCTATTCTAACCTTAGTGGAGAATAACAATTGTGTTCTATTTGGTCTCTCCATACATGGAGGTGAAGGTCATTTGATGGCCGCTACCGCCGCCCCAGGTGATAAACAAGCCACTTTTCCAGACGGTGCTCTTCCTAAAACAGACTACTGTTGAGTCCTTAGTGCCATCCAAGTGCTTCGGTAAGCAGAAAATAATGAAGGGCCTGGGTTGAATGACTCTCACTGCTAACACTGAGCTCCTCTTGTCACCGTGTTTGCTTCTCCCACAATGGTTTCCACTAACACAAGACTTCCTGAAGACAAAGCTGGCAGTGTTCTCAGGTGGGGTGGAAGCCCCAGAAGCTCCCAGACCTGCCCTCCCCACTCGCCTCCTGCCAAGAAATGGCACAGTGGGGGACGCCCCGTCCAGCCCTCCGGAGCGTTCTGCCAGTCTAAGGGCCAGCCCGGCTGCTCGTGGTCCACAGAGCTGGTCCGCCCTCACGTGGTCTCTTCCTCTGCGTGTCTCCGTTCTGACCTCGCTACCTCGCGGATGGACCCCGAGGACGCCGTGCTAAGTGAAAGAAGGCAGCTGCGGGGACAGGCACTGTGTGAGTCTGTGAACCTGAAGCATGTGAGAGGAAGGAGGGCCTCACCAGCTGCCCTGGAACTGTCAGATTTTTGGAGAGGAAGTCAAAGGTGAGGGCCAGGGAGGGGATGGGGTGCGTGTGTGATGGGGCAGAGTTTTAGCTTGAGAAGCAGAGGTGGAAAGTTCTGGAAGTGTGCTGGCCGCACAGCCACGTGACTGCCCTTAATGCACTTAGCGTAACTTGACAGTTCAATTTTGGGATGTAAAATTCACCATCATGTGTTTTGTAATCGATAATTTCTTTCTGTTCTCTGAGTTGGTGCATCCATTCTTTGCTCCCTAATTCACTTATTCATTAAACTTATTCAGTTTCTACCTGTGCTTAGGCTCTGTGTAAAGTACTGAGGCCATAGCTGTGAATAAGGCGGATAATGCTTCTTAGTTCCTCCAGCTTACAATCTGGTCTTATTTCTTACTAACAGAAGGTGAATTTGGGGTCGGCATTGTGGCATAGCAGGTAAAGGTGCCTCCTGCGATGCCGGCATCCCATTTGAATGCTGGTTCATGTCCTGGCTGCTCCACTTCTGATCCAACACCCTGCTAATGGCCTGGGAAAAGCAGTGGAAGATGGCTCAGATATTTGGGCCCCTGCACCCACGTGGGAGACCCAGGAGAAGCTCATGGCTCCTGGTTTCAGCCTGACCCAGACCCAGCCATGGCAGCCATTCGGGAAGTGAACCAGAAGACGGAAGATCTCGCTGTCTGTCTCTCCCTCTCTCTGTAGCTCTGCCTTTCAAATAAATAAATCTTTAACAAAAGAGAGAGATAAATTAGTTTTGTAGTCCACATTCTATACTGATTTTAAGCTTTTAAAGGTGTCGTTCACCTGTCTCCTGAGGAAAGTCAGCACCCTGTAACTTCTGTCATTGAAGTCCTGGTTATTTGTATCATTGCCACATATGGACGGAGATTTTTGCTTTGTCCTTTACTGTAGACTCAGCGTGTAGCACATTGCTTCTCCTTTCCTGGCCTATGGTGGTCACATGAATGAAGGAGAAACATAGGAAGAGAACAAAATATATTGAGTATCAACTGTACTAACCCCCTTACAGATAATAATTTCAACATGTACACCCCCAATCTATTTTTGGATTATGATCCCCATTTTACAAACCACCATTTTTTGAAACAGGTCGTGGAAACTCACCGTATTTCTCTTTGTAATGTTCCTGTCCGTATGCACAGAGCAGTCTTCCTCAAGTCAGACTAGAAACCAGGAAAATGAGCTGGACAGCATCACTATGGTATGTTAGCTTTGGTTTTGTTGTTCTTGTTTCTTTTAATTTTTATTTAGTTAGTTTCATTTTTTATTTAAAAGGCAGAGCGTCAGGGGTCTTCCATCTGTTGGTTCATTCCCCAAATGCCTGCAGCATACAGAGGTGGGCCAGGAAAAAGCCGGGAGCTGGGAACTCCGTCTGGGTCTCCCAGGTGGGTGCAGGGGCCCAAGCACCTGGGCCATCTCTGCTCCTTCCCAGGCACATTAGCAGGGGACTGGAATGGAAGCAGAGACAGATGCTCCATGTGGGACGTGGGCATCGGAGTGGGGTCTCACACTGCAGCACACGTCTGCCCCTGCCCCTGGTTCTCTATACTTAAAGAAAGGAAATGCACAGCCCCCCCCCCCCCAGGAGTGTTTGCAGCAGTTCAAACTCGAGCAGTGAAGGGGAACCACAGCCCTGCCTGCTGTGGACCCAGTTCGTTTGGTCTGGCCGTGCCAAGGCAACTGCAGGCGGGCTTGAAATCCAATCAATCTCTAGCAGGCTAATTTTTAACTTGATAATTTTGTATGGCTCATAAATAACATGATAGATATCCAAATGGCCCTTGGCAGAAAAAAGCGCACCCCACCCCTGCCATGTCATCTACACAGATACACTGGCAAGTGCCTGGGGTTCCGGACCGTTTGCCCTCTACACAGACAGGCAGTGGAAGCCAGCAGGGATCAGTATCTCCAGAGATTGTTAGAAATCAAATTCTCAGACCTCATCCCCACCTACTGAGTCAGCCCATCTTGGGGCCAGGCCTGGGAATTTGCATTTGCATTTTTACAAGCCCCTCTGGGTGACTGATGTGCTCAGCAGGGATGGGGGTGGGCTGGGGGGATACCTGGTCCGGGGTCTCCCCACACACACACGAAGGCCCTGGGCCACACCGCGGGGTCCTGGAACCCCAGCATGGCCTGGTGCGCACCTGCCGGGACTCAAGGGACGCTAACTGCTCCCTGCTGTCCTGCCACCTCCTCCGAGGGTGGAGCCCCGGTCAGCCCCGCCTTGCACACCTCCAGCTGCACAGGTAGCTGGCTGGGCAGGGCTTGGAAACAAAGTCAGAGGAGCCAGGCTCCTGCTTGCCAGTCGCGGGGAGCCCTAGGAGCAGCCACCATGGGTACGTGCGCCGGGCCATGCCGGGCGGGTCACCGGGAATCGGCAACACAGCGGTGGGGCCGTAGGGGCGTCATCTGGGTGCTGCGGGGCGCCGGGCTCAGGAGGCTGATCCGCATGGCCACCTGCGCTCGCTGGGAGCGGGAGGGATGGCACCGCGGGCGGGGCACGCGAGAGGAAGCTGCCACCCAGAGGTTGCAGGTTCATGCGCCGGCCCCGGGCGAGTCAGAGGGGGCTCCTGTCTGCTGTGCGCGCGCTTCGATGGGATGCGGGGGGGCGGAGACTGAGAGAGCGAGGCAAAACCCTGGACTTGCCCTCCTGCTGGGTTCCCACCCTGCTGGCCTGGGTCGGGCTGCAGGGGAGGCAGAGTCACAGCACCTCCGCCCTTCCGTGGGCGCCCCAGAATGAAACCTGGTGCAGGAGGAATTGGGCCAAAGCCTGTGTCCTTCCGCCCGGGAGCTTCTGCCCCCTACCCTGATCGGGGGCTTTAGGAGGAGGCAGCAAGTTGGGTAAAGGTTTCTCGACGGGTACAGTCAGGGAAACAGCTAGGGGCGGCTGGACCTCAAGCCGCTGCTCCTGAATTAGTGCGGACTCCTGCGAGGGATCAGCCCAGGCTCCTCCCCCTTACAGGAGGGGCAGCCCCCCCCCCCCCATTCAAGCCAAGGAGGAGCCCAGCCCTGGGGCGGAGTGGCAGCTGTGGCCGACAGAACGGATTCGGAGCCTGGGCTGCCTGCAGTTGTACCCCAGGTCCCTGATCTTGCATCAATAAACCAAGCTCTCGGGGGCCCTCCGCTTCCTCAGCCAACAGACAGAAATGACAGAGAGCACCCTAGAGGTGGACCTGCTGCCTACCTGTCCTGGTGGCCAGGTGCCGCGGTCCCAGGGGCTCTCAAGGTCCCTCCTATTCCACCAGGAGACAGCTCCTGTAGGAGCAGTGAGTGGTTCGCGCATTGGACTTTGAATTGCAGCTAAGTGTGCCCGTTGCACAAAGACCCTGTAAACCTTCCTCCAGGCTCGGGGCCCAACAGAGGTCAGCCTGGAGCTCTGGGCCCCGCCCTGCACACCCCATTGGCTGCATAGCTTTTCTGGGAGCTTTTCGGAAGGATCTGTGTTGGTCTTTAGGTACCAAATACCTGGGCAGCAGCTGTGTGGAGCTGGAATTCTGTGTCCTGCACTTAGCGTTTCTAATAGATGACTCAAGTTGGGGTGCTTGTCCAGAGTGGCAGCCTGGTCACCGGTGAGTGAGGACAGAGCTTCCCCAGTGTAGCTCTGGATGAATGGGGGTGCACCACTCCGCGAGTCGGTCCTTACGCGGTCTTAATTTATTTGTTGTTGGCAACTGAGTTTGTCATAGCATGTGAACAGCAAGGAAACATTCAGACACTGCTTTGATTTCAAGGAGAGTTAGAAAGTGAAAAAATGATGATTTTAATTTTATTTGAAAGAAAAAAAAAGTAGCAGTGACCTCCCCTCTGGAGAACAGGTCTTTTAGCCTTTGGATGATGCCAGCCTTGTTTCAGATCCCCTGAGGGCTACAGGCGACACTTGGGACATGAGACAGGAAGGCAGGAGTGGCCTGGGCCGTGAGCTGCTGTGTGACTATGATGAACATTCCCTCTTTCTGGGAACCCAGGGCAGCAGCCTCAACTGACCAGGAAAGCGTGGGACGTGATGAGACTTTGAACTCTGGCGTTTGTGGTGTTTATTAGACTTCGCAACATAAGCAGCGAGAACCCCCAAATAACAAACAGGACAGGTAGAGGCTCTGGGCGCGGCAGAGCCTGGTCAGCCTGGCTGCAGTGCCTTGGTTGGGATCCTGGACCACAGAGCCTCTGTGTGAGAGCACGGGCCAGCAGCCTTGCCTGGAAAAGGCCAGCTAGGGGACACCTGTGGTCGCTGTGGCACCTTCTCAGCCCTGAGCCTGGAGAGGGAAGGCAGCCACGGATGGCAGGTAAACAAGTGGGCAGCGCTGTTCCAGTAAAACCTTATTTATGGGCACTGACATTTCAGCACTATATAGTTCTCGCAAAACGGTCTTAAGCATGTTTTTTTTTCAGTCATTTAAACTTGTAAAAACCATTCTTAGCTTGGGACCTAAGCAAGTGGCGGGCCGGAGCTGGCGCACAAGCCGGTGTGCTGAGCATCGCCGCCGGGTGTCTCCCTGCTCCTCTGTCCTCAGGGCCTGGGTGGAGAGAGGCTGTTTCCCCAAGAATCGTGCGCTTCACTTAGGTCTCTGGGTGGCTGACAACTTCTCAGTAGGCTGGGGACGAGCCTCAGAGAGGGGAGGAACAAAACAGCCACTAATGCATTTTACACCTGTTCTCTTTCCTCTAACCTCACCCACTCCCTCATCTGAAAGCTTAGCAAGAGACGCCCTGGATTTGCCACACTCACAATTTGTGTCTCTTGCTTCGGCCTTGGACGACCACAGATCCTGTTCTGTCGTGTGCCACCTATCTGAGCATCAGGTAGGAAGCCACAGCTCTAGGAAGCAGGCTCCTGCCTCCCTCCGCCAAGGCCTCTGGGTTGGTCTGAGAAATTAGTTTGCGTAATGCAGGACTCTTAATGAGGTCCCTGTCCCCCGAGCTCTCGGCCTCCTGGCTGGACTTGTGTGTGATTCTGATGGATTCTGCCCCGTCAGGTGCTTGCCCGAGTATAAAAGAGTGGGCTGCTGCGAAGGAGCCTCGCATGTGAGCACTCAGAATCCCTCCACATTCTGTCCTCTTCCTGGAAGCTCTTGGGTCAACCAAAGCACAGTGCTGTTGTGTCGGGAAGGCTGGTGTTCCTGCTGCTAGCTTGAGGTATAGCCGGAAGCTGAGCTCACTGCATGCAGTGGGGGTGGGGTGGGGGCTTTGACCTAGAAGTGTGACTTTGGGACCGCTCTCATCTCCTAGCCAGCAGAGAGAAGAGAGAAAACTTATACCATGGGCTTCCATCAGCTGGTGTCGCTCTAAGTTGGCCGCTTTCCAACCTCAGCGTGCTGAATGGGGCTTATTCCCGCAGACTGCTGGAGCCTCTCTCTGACTCAGCACGTCTGGGATAGGGTCAAGGATGCACGTGTGGACAAGGTGCCCAGTGATCCTAATGTTGCTGGTCTCGGAACCACACTCTGAGAACCACAGCTCTGTGGATGTAAATGACGGGACTCTTGTTCTTGACTTTTTCCCATGTCCGAATGTTATTATTGTGCCTGGAAGTTAGATCATAGGAAGATCTAGTACAGTCTGGCCTCTGGCCGGTCCACAGGAGTCCAAGTCCATGATGGGTACATTCATTGATAGATTTTGAAAGTCGACTGTAGATACTGTCTTGAAAAGGTAGGGAAGAGGGAAATGAAAGGGAGTGATGGATCAAAGTGGTCCAGCTAAGACCAGGAGGGGTGGACCTACGCCATTTATTTATGTAGGTGTTTATTTACCGTGTGAAGGTATGAAATAATCCCTGCTTGCAAGAAATGTGGGTCCTCGGGGGCCAGGTGCATAAGCCCATCAGCACTTTGAGTATAGCGGGAGCAGTGACTGGTATTGTCGTCTTCTTCACTATCTTCATGCTAAATTTTTGCATGGCCCCTTCCCACCTCTCTGAATGTCCTGGGTGGAATTATTCAGTTTTCTATTCACTTGGATTATTTGATTAAGAATTTTCCTACGGCTCTTTGAGTTCCTGAATCATGAAGTACAGAGAACACATAGAGGGCTTTGTTCAATTGCTACCCGGGGCGGGATCCTGGGAAAGTGCTCCAGCGAGAGGGACAGCCACGAGGGTGCCCCGGAGGCTGGGACTCCCCAGCCAGCTGTGTCCCGTGTCTCGGGGTGGAAGAGGCTCTCGGCTGGCCGCGGCTGCATCTTGATGCCGCCCCTTTGCGGGAGGGACGGCGGGTGGGTGTCCCAGGTGAGCTGATAAGGAAATCGAAACAAGGGTGAGTCCGAAGAACATCTGCACATTCTTCTGCGATGACAGTGAAGGAGTGAGAGCAGTGTTATTAGGAGATGAGTTAGCAGTATTGCCTCATAAAACTGGGATTGCAACACACAGAACCGGGGGTCACTGTTTTGTAACTCTGTCCCCTGGTTTACAGCTACTACCGGCAGCAGCGCAGTGTTAAGGGAGAGTCTGTGCATTGGAAAGTGCCGCAGCCGAGGGCAAGAGGGGCGGGGTCTCCCACAGAGAGGAGCAAGGAAGGAGGAAGGGCTAGACCCTCCAGGGGGTCTGCACCGGAAACTCTCCAGAGCCCCCTCTCCCGCCAGGCTGTCATGGAGTCTGACTTTGGAGCGCAGGTTTAGAGCCATCCAGCATGAGGAGCTAGGCACAGATGATTTACCTCAAACTAATTTGGAAAAAAGCAATATGTTCTTCCTGTTGCTATTATACTGTGGAGCTGTGGATCAAGTTTCCGGAGATCGTTCTCCATATAGTGTGTAACTTTTCCTACTTTTATTTAAGTCCAGCTATTCTGTCTATATGTTCCAAAATTGCCAGTGGCAACTGAAACACAATCAGTTACTTAACACTTGTGTGGAGAGTTGTCAGATAATGTCTAATGAAATCTAAAATACACATAACATTTTACCAGCTTTCTGCTTCTAGATCTTTCTTTATAGATGTGCTCCTTGCAGGATTGAGGGATGTAGCATTTACACAGCATGGTTGGATCATTCTATACATAGTTCTGTAGACCAGCTGCACACTCAGTGTGCTCTCAAAGCGTGTTTTCTACTAATGATCTACCACGTAAGAGCAAAAGATCTTTGTGTGTAAAAGGCAGAGTCTCTGTCTTAGCTACCTCCAAAATTAACTCCCCCAGATGCCCGGATATGGGTTCCTTTTAATTTAGCGGCATTTGTGTGCCTTTGGCATTGCTTTCCATCTGCTGGTTCATTCCCCAGATGGCCACAATGGCTGGGGTTGGGTCAGGCTCAAGACTGGAGCCTGGAGCTCCCAAGCACTTGAGTCATTATCCACTGCTTTCCCAGGTACATTAGCTGAGAGCTGGATCAGAAGTGGAGCAGCCAGGACTCAAACCCATGCTCTGATACGGGATGCTGGTGCCGCAGATGGCAGCCTAGCTCACCGCGCCACAGCGCCGGCTCTGGGGAAGATGTTTTAAAGAAAGGGGGAGGCGTAGACTGATTGGACCTAGAAGACCCAGGGAGAAGCCTGGAGTCCGTGCCTCATATAGCAGAGAGAACAACTCCAAAACCACAGGGCAGATGCTGGCAACAGGAATTGAGAGGGACCCATCGCAAGGCGTGTGGCCGTCATCAGCTGGGGTAGGCGCTCTGTGTCTCTGTTTGCTCTGATGGCTGGAAGCCCCAGGTGGGGGAGATGAAGCTCCTCTCAGGGGTCCCATCCTCTGGTATTCTGGGGCCACAGGACACGGGCAAGCCTTCACCTGGTGGCCTGTGTGGACACGGGTGAGGTCCCCAGCATAATGGTGTGAGCCCAGAGTCACGGAAGAAAGCCCACACCCTTGCCTTTTTTTTAGTGCCTTTTTTTTCCCCCTGCATTTCTCAATACCTCTAGGCTTTTCCTGCTGTAAGTGCTGGTAACTCCCTTGGCAGTAGCAGAAATTTATTTATTTACTTGAAAGGCAGAGGGACAGAGAGAGGGAGGAGACAGAGACAGAGACCGCTTCCACCTGCTGTTCACTCTCCAAATGCCTGCCACAGCCAGGGCTGGGCCAGGATGAAGCCAGGAGCTGGGAGCTCCATCCTGGGCTGCCGTGGGGGTGGCAGGGTCTCAGATGCTTGAGTCACCACCTGCTGCCTGCAGGAAGCCAGATCAGAAGTGGAGTAGCAGCCGGCACCGTGGCTCAATAGGCTAATCCTCCGCCTGTGTCGCCGGCACACTGGGTTCTAGTCCTGGTCGTGGCGCCGAATTCTGTCCCGGTTGCTCCTCTTGCAGTCCAGCTCTCTGCTGTAGCTCAGGAGTGCAGTGGAGGATGGCCCAAGTGCTTGGACCCTGCACCACATGGGAGACCAGGAGAAGCACCTGGCTCCTGGCTTCGGATCAGCGCAGTGCGCCGGCCGCAGCGGCCATTGTGGGGTGAACCAATGGCAAAAGGAAGACCTTTCTCTCTGTCTCTCTCTCTCACTGTCCACTCTGCCTGTCAAAAAAAAAAAAAAAACCACAAAAAAAAACAACAACAAAGAAGAAGAAGAAGAAGTGGAGTAGCTCGCAGCAGACACTCCAATATGGAATGCGGGCTTTCCCAGGCGACTGCTTAACTTGTTTCACAACGGGCACCCCTCTGTGAACTTTTGGGAGACTCCTCCTATGCACAGTTTCAAGATGTCGCGGTACCCACATAAGCTTACCGTTCAATTTCATTTGCCGCACATTTTTGAAGAGCCCTCTGGGCAGTATGTCGAGGTGTCAGGATTCCCAGATCCTGTCTCCATGGGGAAGTCGGAGCTGCTTCTGTGACGCACAGGTGTGCAGGTGAGCCCCACGGAAGGCCCAGGTGCCAGCGGGCAGCCCCCAGGGGCTCGCTTTGTCCGGAACAGAGCCCCACCCTAAAGACCACATTTGTGTAGTGTGCACAAAAAGTGGCATGTGGCCTAGCGGTGAACTTGAGGGAGGGAAATGTAGCAAAACATCCGAATCCACGAAAGAAAGAGAAGTCGGGGTCAGGCCAGAAACAGTGTCCCCCAGAGCCGCTCCGACACGGGGGCCTGGGTTACAGGCCCCCAGCGAGTTCTGCTACGGACGCGGCTGTCAGGGTGCAAGACCCCGTTTCAGGAAAGAAATGCGCTTTTCACTTCTCCATCCAAGTTTACTTTTGTGGACAAAAGCCAGCCCAAGCGTGGGATGGAAGTGGCCCCCACCCCACGCCTCCCTCTTTCCCATTCCCCTCTGCAGATGAGCCCCATTAGGCCTGGTGTGGATCCTGTGAGGGAGAGGGAGAGGGAGACGGAGAGGGAGACGGAGAGGGAGACGGAGAGGGAGACGGAGAGGGGGAAAAAAAAAGGCATCGCGTGATACGTGGGGCTCCGTGATTTTTTTTCCCAGAAGCCAGAACAACTCACTGTGCCGGGGGTGACTGTGATGGAGTCTGCAGAGATCCAAGCAGGGAGTGAGTGCTTGGGAGGCCAAGGGCGGCTGGGCCACCTGTGCATGGAGTTAGGAAAGGGCCTGGCATGGAGAGAGAACTGGCACCAGCCAGGCAGCCGGACTGCTGGGTGCAGGAGGGTGAGGCTCAGGCCTGATGCTGGGGGGCCTGGACGGCAGCAGGGGAGTAGGGGTTTTCCTAACCAGGAGAGGACAACCAGCAAGGCTTGGGAGCGAGCATCCCCAATCCGGGAGGAGGGAGATGGAGAGGGTGAGCCAGGCAACTGCCGGCCACCGTTGTCCTGGCGGCTGATGAGGCAGGGCCAAGGGAACAGGGACACAGAGCAGAAGAGGTGGTCCCTGGGCAGGCGCCACCATGGGCCCATGCCCCGCCCCCAGCCCGCCCCCAGCCCCAGCTTGCTATTTTCTTGGGAGCAGCAGGTGCTTCTCCCCATGGTTCTCGCGTGTTGCTCTCTCCAAAGCAGTTCCAGTGAAACCACCGGGGCTTGCCACAGTCTGACTTCCCACGGTGACACCATTGGGCCCTTCTGCTTTGGGTCCCTGTAAGTGACCCTGGAGGGGGCTGTCTCTTCTGGGAGGCCACCTCCCCCTGTGCCAGGTCTCCCATGCTGAATCCTTACCTGTATTGTAAGTCAGTCTGCTCTGAACACCCATCAGTGCCTGATGAAAGACCTACCTAGTTGTCTTTAGGGGCTGCTGTAAGCGATTAGCCGCATTTTGTTCACGTACGCTCAGTCTTATTGACCAAATTGCAAGAAGCTGGCAGCAGCCCTGGGTGAAGGAATGGCAGCCCAGATGTTAAGTTTCATGCGCAAAGCCAAGCTCAGGTTCAGCCTCTTGATTCCAGAGGCCCTTGTCTTCCCACGCACTGGATGCAGGGCGACGGTGAGAACTTCCGTCTCCATCACTCAGTGCTGGGCGTGATGATCACTAAAGACCGAAGGCCACCAAACACTGGGTCTCTTTTCTGTTAAGCATGTCTGTCTGAAGCCAACAAGACCTTGCCTTTATCACTTAGGTGCTACTTACAGCAAAGAAGTGTGTGTAGTAGCCCAGACAGCTGCAGCCGCTCCCAGGGAACCACGGTTCTGAGGAGTGCGGGAAAGGCGTGGTGATGGGGCGGCCTCCCTGCGCGGTCCGGGTCTTCTGCCCTCCCTGCCTTTCCGGAGATGGTGCAGGGCGAGATCCACGCACGCCTCCGTGTGGGCCTCAGCCCTGGCTTTGGCCACAAAACCTCAAGTCTCGGGCAGAGCAGCACGTAGTTCTGCAAGAAGCACCGCTGCCGCAGATGCGGGCTTCGAATAATACAAGGGGGGCTCCACGAACTTCCTGGGGAAGTACAGCTTTCAAAGATTGTTAGCAGCAGTGCTAAATGATAATTAAAAGATAAGAGTATTTTTGGGGGAAATATTCGTAACCCATGCATTTTTCCTAATAAGCATTTCCATGTGGTCTTTGGAATGGCCTGGTGCAAACAGGGGCTTGAAAGCATGTAGGGATTCAGATTAGGGATGCTCAACTGGTAAAGTCTTCGCAAATTTCCCAAATCCAACAGCTCTGAAATCAGAAGCGTTTCCAGTCCCAGGCATTTCGGGTCAGGGATACTCAAGCTGTACCCACAGCCTGGTTTGCACCCAGCTTTCAAAGAGCAGCATGCCCGGTCCGTCTTTGCCATTCCACTGGCTACTGGGACTCCTTCTGGTCTGGTGATGAGGAGAGACAGCAGCACGTGGAGCCCACGCCCTGTGCACAGCGTCCCTGCACGCCTGTCAGGAAACACGGCACCCTTGGCAGAGGAGAATTTGTAAACAGCGAGCCCATTCAGGCGAGGGTGGTGTTGGGGCCCATAGACAGCAGCTTCTCAATGGCTACACACAGGTCTGCAGGGACAGGAGGGGGCAGGGTGAGGGGAGAGAGAGAGACAGGTATTCAGGGCCAGCTACAGGGCACCATGCCGGCTACTTGAGGACACAGCTGGTCCAAGGTGTCTTTGTGGGGAACAGCACCCAAGAAACAAATACCCTGATTCTGCCTCCCTCTCCCTGATCTCCCCAGGGCTCCCCATTGGCCAAACCCAGTAGGGGCCAGGACAGCAGGCCCTAGGGGACATGGCTAAAGTCCATGGCACTCAGGGCTGAAGGAGGCTACTCAAGCTCGGAGGGGCGAGTGGAACTAGCAGCCTCGGAATCTGAACCTTGTACCCGGTCCCTGATGCAACTGATTCTTTGGACTAGAACTCACTCAACAAACATTGAGTTTGCCCTCTGTGGGGAGCACCACGCGAGGTGCCGAGGCTGCTGAGACGGCACAGTCTTCCACTCAGGCACACGCCGGGCTCTGTGCAGGGTTCCCATGACCCCTTGCAGCCATCCTGTGAGGAGTGGGGGCCATCTGTGGATTCTGGGGCTCTCTGGGACAAAGGTAGGTTTGTCCAAGGTCCCCACTGGCAGATGGCAGAGCCGAGAGACAGTCCCGGGTCTTCGCCCAGGGCCCTCATGCTCCACGTGTTGCCCTTGAGGCAACCCCTTCCCACGAGGAAGTCTACCTGGGGAGAAAAGTCCCTTATTCGTGATCTCCACCCAGAACCTGAAAGGCAGCGAGTATTGGGAACAGGAGTCCAGTGAGACCAGGACAGAGTGTTTTGCTCCTTAGGGCGAGGACTAAAACAGCATCTGAAACACTCTCTTAAGTGGGCAAAAATGCAAGATCATCTCATGGGAGGCAGAAGTATTCCCCAGTCCCGTGATGGGAACCAGGCAGGAAGGCACCAGCTGAGGCAGCGCGGGGGTGCAGCGGGAGGACCAGGCCAGGGCTCAGCAAGGGAGTTCCTGAGACGGGGTTGTGGTTCTGTTTATTGTGATGGGAGGGTCTGGTTGTGCACATCATGAAAACCCAAGGTGGCAAATAGGAGAGCCCCGCCCAGCAGCGGGGAACCGTGGCGGAGGCTTTGGCATGCTGCCTAGTTTCTGGGTTCACGTCCGCCCAGGACAGCATGCACAGCTTCCTTGTGGAGACCATTCAGACAATTCACATTCCCGCGTGCACCTTGCAATTCCCACGTGCACCTTGCAAAGTCTGGCCCCTGGACCAGCAGCGTGGACGCCACCTTGGAACTTGTTAGAATGACAGATCCCTGGGTGCGGGGAAGCCAACCTTCTCCAGCACTGGCCCTAGCGGCCAGTGTTGGTTTCCAGCTGAGCTGCTTTTCAAATAGCCATCACCACTGCTGCGTGCAACACGTGGCTGGCTGCAGGGATTTAAGGATTACTTCGAATTTTGCGGCGCAGCGGTTCTCAAAGCCTGCTGCCTAGACTAGCAGCAGCAGCAACAACCAGGAGCTTGTTGGAATCGCGGATTCAAAGGTCCAGCCCCGAACCCCTGGCTTCAGCAGCTCTGGGGCTGGGGCCCAGCAACGTGTGCTCACGAGCTCTGCAGTGATCCCGAAGCTTGCTCAAGTTTGAGGTCCACTGCTGTCGGATCACTGACCCCAAAGAGAGGCGGGACATGCCCACGACCCCCAACAAGAAAGAATCCAAGATGAGACCACTGGGGGCTGGGTGAGGGAGGGGACAGATTCCCCGTGGGAACGGGCAGAACACGTGATGCTGAAACACACAGGGCAGCGTGTTCGTGCGTGGGGCAGGTATGAAGACGAGAGATGAGGGCCAGGGCAGAGGGGAGCAGAGGCTGAGGCCGAGGCGGTGCTGGGCACTGTCCAGATTCGGATGGCAGAGGCCACTGGGCTCAGTTCGCACGGACTCCCTGGCGTTTCTCGCTTTCTCTGTCTGCTCTCCTAATTGGCCCCTGTTAGTGGTACAAGCAGGACACGATGCGGGGCTGTGGAGATGCAGCTATGATGGGTAGCACGTGGTCCTGCCCTGGAAGGCACCTGCTCTAGAACGGAAACAAAAAGCAAAAGCAGCCACGACTGCACCTTGCTGACTGCACAGCAGTGCCGGAGGAGGCTTTGTGCAGGTCCCGTGGGTGGCAAACCCGGGAGCACGGGTGTGGAGGGGCGTGTTCACCAGGCGGGGGGCAGCCCTGGGCAAAGTAGCTGCTGTTACACGTGTCACAGGCTCGAGCGTGTCGCTGGGCGTCCTTGGCATCCCGCGTGTGGGCAAAGTGCTGGCAGGGGAAGGCGGGGGTGGGCGGCTCCTCACTGTGTGCCAGGCCCCCGTCAGCATCTTACGTTCCAGGCACTTGAACCTCACAAAAGCCCAGCGGCCTTGTGAGGTGATGAAGAACAGACGGAAACGTCTCCGTGTCGTCCTGACGGGCCGCCCTGGGAGTGCTTGATGGAGAAGTGGCTTTGGCCTGACTCTCTGAGCCACTGGTGGTCCCTCTGTGCGTGGGAATTGCCCGAAGAGCTTCTGAAATGGGGATTCAGAGGCCAGGCCGGAGGGGTTTTGGTGGACACGCTGCACACACCGCCGAGATAGGTCAGAGGGTGTGAACGCAGCGAGAAATATCGGAACGGCTTCGCTTTAACAATGATGCTTTGTTTTTCTTTCAGGAATGTCTAAGTCACTGGTACGTATCCTTGTCCCTTCCCTACCCATCTTCATTCTGTCAAGTTTGCAATCGGCCTGACTCCTAAATGTTCACACCGGTGCTCATTCACTTAGCAAATGGGTACTGTGCATCTAGCACCTGGGAGGGGTTGGTGCTGTGTGGTGGGTCCTCTCTTTGGCAAGTGCTGTGCAGAGTCCTTCTCAGACCTGCAACAGAACTTGTGGCTTCGCTTCCTCGCTGTCTCCACGCGGAATGATTGACAGCAAAGCTGACGATCCCCGGTGAGTCGCTGAACAGGGACGCGCGAGGGGCGGGTGCTGAGCCTCCACTGCTTCTCCTTTGGCCAGAGCTGCTTCGGCTATCCCCTGAGCATCTTCTTCATCGTGGTCAATGAGTTCTGCGAAAGGTTCTCCTACTATGGGATGCGAGGTAACTTCGCGCCCCCTGGCGGCCCCGGGGGCAGGCGGTGGGCTGCCGCGGCCAGTCCTAACGCTGTGCCCCTCCTCCTCCGCCTGCCGTCTGCGCAAAGCACTCCTGATTCTGTACTTCAGAAACTTCATCGGCTGGGACGACAACCTGTCCACGGTCATCTACCACACGTTCGTCGCGCTGTGCTACCTCACGCCCATTCTCGGAGCTCTCATCGCCGACGCGTGGCTGGGGAAGTTCAAGTGAGTGACCGCCCCGTTTCTGCTCACCCGCGCGTCCCCGGAGCCTGGCGCAGAGCCTGCTGTTCGGCTGAATGCGTGCTGGAAGCAAGCGTATGCCCTGTGCCCAAAGGTCGCTACAGAAATCACCGAGGGGCTGCCCCTGGCCAAATACCGTTAGCAGTCGCAAGAGGAGTAACTCCTCCTAGTGGGAGATACACAGTGCTGATTTCTGCAGTGCGGTAGACACCGAGCGTGTGACCCTCTTCCCGGCTGGGCCAGGTTTGCCCTGCACCTGTAAGCTCAGTGTCTTCCTGAGAGGTCCCAGCCATTCTCACACTGGAGAACCCAGTGGGCTCAAGGCCGGGCTGGCTCTTCTGGGGGAGTGGGAAGCAGACAGTGAGCGTGGAGCTCACGCGGATTCTCTTACCCATTCCCAACACAGGACCATCGTGTGGCTGTCCATCGTCTACACCATCGGACAAGCAGTCACCTCCCTCAGCTCCGTCAATGAGCTCACAGACAACAACCATGACGGGACCCCCGACAGCCTCCCTGTGCACGTGTGAGTGGGTGGGCGTCGCAGCCGCGCCTGCCAGTGCTCTGATGCTCCCTCTTTGCCCTTGCACTTCACCCTGAGTGGAGGGAGGCTTTTCCACTTTGTCAGCAGGACACAGAAGGCAGCGAGTGGTCTAGAGGTGGAGTCTGGGGCCTGTCACCCTCCTGCTGGTTGTGACAGGAGGCATGGCACCTTGGGACAGCTGGGGTCAGCACATCCACACGGTGTGTGATCGGTGGGCAGGGTATTCGTGTCCATGTTGATTCTTGAACCAAACTTGATCCTTAACACCATCAGGTGTCCTCTGGGCTCGGCACCTTTGCTCTTCTTCCTTTTTTTTTTTTTTTTTTTTTTTTTTGACAGGCAGAGTGGACAGTGAGAGAGAGAGAGAGAGAGAGAGTGAGAAAGGTCTTCCTTTTGCCATTGGTTCACCCTCCAATGGCCGCCGCGGCCGGCGCACTGCGGCCGGCACACCATGCTAATCCGATGACAGGAGCCAGGTACTTCTCCTGGTCTCCCATGTGGGTGCAGGGCCCAAGCACTTGGGCCATCCTCCGCTGCACTCCCTGGCCACAGCAGAGAGCTGGCCTGGAAGAGGGGCAACCGGGACAGAATCCGGTGCCCCGACTGGGACTAGAACCCGGTGTGCCGGCGCCGCAAAGTGGAGGATTAGCCTAGTGAGCCACAGTGCCGGCCCTTCTTCATTTTTCTTAAGGATTTATTTTACTTATTTGAAAGGAAGTTACAGAGAGAGGGAGAGGGACACAGAGAGGGGAGAGAGGGAGGGACGGAGGGAGAGAGAGAGAGAGAATCTTCCACCTACTGGTTCACTCCCCAAGTGGCCGCAACAGCCAGGGCTGGGCCAGCCCAAGGCCAGGAGCCAGGAGCTTCATCCGGGTCTTCCTCATGGGTACGGGGACCCGAGCACTTTAGCCATCTTCCACTAATTTCCCAGGCCATCAGCAGAGAGCTGGATGGGAATGGAGCAGCCATGACTTGAACCAGTGCCTGTACAGGCTGCTGGCGCTGCAGGTGGCGGCTTTACCTGTGAGGCCACAGCTCCGGCGCCTGCCCTCTGCACTGCTCCTGCAATCATTCTGTTTCCTTGGTCCCTCCTTCCCCAGTAACTCATGCTGGGTCCTTGATGGCAAGCGTGACCTGCATCCAGGCCCTCTGCGGGGCTGCTTCCCTTGTCTGCCGTCCTGCCAAGCAAATGACCGGAGATGTCGGTTTTGCGTCCCGGTTCTGTGCTTCAGGAACCTTGGCCAGTGCATAAAGCACCTCATGGGCTGCGGAATAGAACTGAGGCTCAAGTTAGTGTCTGCAGGGCCTGTGTCGGCGGTTTATCTGCGGCTGAGACAGCTGCCGGCCTGGACCCCTGGCTGCTACTACTACCCCCCACCAACACCACTCCCCAGCTCTGCCGCAGAAGAGCAGTGTGATGGAGACCAAGTTGTCTTCTCTGTGCCTAGTTTCCTAACCTGCAACAAGTTAAGTGCATGAACTTCAGAGCCAGGCTGGCCTGAAGTCCTGCCTGTGGCCATTGCTGCTTATGTCAACTCAAGAAAGTTCCAGAAAGTTCCTTAGCCTCTGTGCCTGTGTGTAACACACCGACAAGAGCAACAGTAACAGGACTGCTCTGGGCTAGCCCAGTGAAGCACCCAGGGCACTGCCTGGCAAACGAGTGCTCCAGAAGTCCTAGCCGTTTATTTTATTTCATGGGTTTGGTCTTGGAACACATCAAAGACCCTCACCAGAGGAAGTGGTCTGTAATGTTCAACTGACCAGGTTTGGGTTCTCTCTGAAATGCTTAGGGTGAGCATATTAAATACAAGTTCCATTAGGAAGCGAACAAGACAAAAGCAGTGCTTTGGTCAGTTAGTTAATTCAGAAGCATGAATTTTAAAGGTTCTTTCTCTGCAGTATTGGCCCTGACTTTGTGTATTTCAGTTGTATAACATTTTTTTAGTATTGTTAAGTAATATTAGCAACTAAGATTATACACACGTTAGAGTATAGTACCTAACCGTGAATTTAATCAAACTACAAAATGCGGTTGATAAATGCTAAGATTTAATGCAAAGATAAATGCTAGTCCTACCTCCTGGGTGTAACAATATGTCTTTTGCTCTATCTCTTTCCAGTGTTCTGTATTTTGTAACCAAATTAAGATCATGCCATTAACCTGATAGTCTGCTTTCAATGAAAACACGCTTGCCAACATCATTTAATGACTACTGGGTCTACTGTGATTGTCTCAGACACAATGCATACATTTGTCCCATTGACACTTTGGTCACCCATGCTTTTACTGGAAATGATAAGGCTACCAAAGAAATCTACCCATGAATCTTTGTTCAGATTTCTAGCCATTGCTTTAGTTTTCTCAATGGAAAATTATTAGAGAGAAGTAGGAAGTTGAAGGCCCTTGAGTTCCAGTTGGCACTGGGCTCTCAGAATGCATCCTGGGAACTGTCTTATTGGAAGGTTGAGTCTCCGCTCTACGTGGACCACTGCTCTTGGTCCTCTGAGGAAATCGGGCAGAGAGGGCTCCTGCTAGGGCTCTGCCATTTGGGCCCTAACCTCCTGTCTCTCTCTAGGGCGGTGTGCATGATCGGCCTGCTCCTGATAGCCCTCGGGACAGGAGGAATCAAGCCCTGTGTGTCTGCCTTTGGCGGCGATCAGTTTGAGGAGGGCCAGGTAAGAGCAGGCGCCTGCCCAGGGCCCACAGAAATGAGGTGTGCATGTAGAGAAACTAAGCTCCACAAACACAAAGTCTGTCCGCCATTTGAGTCTTGTCAAGTACGTCTGACTGCGTGGAGTTGGGAGTGGGGTCAGAGCATCAGCTCCACTGCCCCGTGCATAACTACCTTTATCCTTTCTGCAACAGGAAAAGCAAAGAAACCGTTTTTTTTCCATCTTTTACTTGGCCATTAACGCTGGGAGTCTGCTGTCCACAATCATCACCCCCATGCTCAGAGGTGAGAAATGTCTCTGTTGGGTTGTGAGGAAGGCGGCCAGCAAAAGCACTGTGTTCCTGCTTCGTTTCATCTCCCTCCCCTCGTCCCTCTACTTCAGCCCTCAGACCCTTGTCGAGACGGACATTGAAATCGAGGAGCTGAACTTCTTCTCTTTCTGGTTTTACCTGCTTTTCCAATCTCACTGCATCCCTTGTCCCAGTGACAGCTGAAGAGTCAAACCATCCTTGGCATTTAGCGCAGGCATCAGTCTTCCTAAATCATTAGGATTGCGAAGTCCCGGTCCACGATGAGAGATACGAGCTAAGGCAGGTGCTGGGTCCTGCAGTTGACTTTTTAGCCATCGAGCGTGGCTCCCCACTGGTGTCTCGGGGGAGCTAGGAAGAACTTAGCGGGGAAGCATTGTCTTTGCCTTGCTTTCATCTCAAGTATTTCTGAAAAAACTGCCCAGAGAAGGAAAATGAGACAGTAAGCGGCGATAATGCTGAGATGTTTGTAGCTGCCAGGGCCCGCTTGAGAGTTTGTGAATTTCTACATGGAATAGAGTGTCTGGAGTTATTAGACAAGCAAACAAGACCATGGTGTCTACTCCTGAATCCGATGAAATAAAGCATTTCCTGGGGTTGTCTGTGTTTCTGCATAGAGTACTATTTTGATGACAGCCAGTTAAACCCTGTTGCAATGTGTTTTGTGTCAACATGTAATCAGTTTTCTTCTTTTATTTTCTCTTACTTCTCTCACCTCTGGCTTCAACCATCATATGTATCATGCAAACATAGACTCTATCAAAGGATAAAGTTTTTTTTTAAAGAGTTATTTATTTATTTGGAAGGGAGGCAGAGTTACAGAGAGAGAGAGAGAGAGAGAGAGAGAGAAAGAAAGAAAGAAAGAAAGAAAGAAAGAAAGAAAGAAAGAAAGAAATCTTCCATCTGCTGGTTCACTTCCCAAATAGTTTCAATGGCCAGGGCTGGGCCAGGCAAAGTCAGGAACCAAGAGCTTCTTCCAGGTTTCCCACAGGAGTGGCAGGGGCCCAAGAACTTGGGCCATCTTCTGCTGCTTTCCCAGACACATTGCAGGGAGCTGGATGGGAAGTGGAGCAGCCAAGACTCGAACTGTTGCCCATATGGAATGCTGGCACTGCAGGCTGCAGATTAATCCACTGTGCCACAGCACCGGCCCAGATAGTCTTTTAAAAAGTAAAATCATGGGCTGGCTCCGTGACTCACTTGGTTAATCCTCCACCTGCGGCGCCAGCATCCTATATGGGTGCTGGGATCTAGTCCCAGTTGCCCCTCTTCCAGTCCAGCTCTCTGCTGTGGCCTGGGAGGGCAGTGGAGGATGGCCGAAGTGCTTGGGCTCCTGCACCGGCATGGGAGACCAGGAAGGGGCATCTGGCTCCTGGCTTTGGATCAGTGCAGCGCTGGCCATAGCGGTCATTTGGGGAGTGAACCAATGGAAGGAAGACCTTTCTCTCTGTCTCTCTCTCTGTCTATAACTCTACCTGTCAAATAAAAAAAAAATAAAATCATGCCTCTCATACAAATATAGAACAAGCGTATGACAAAGGTTTTTACCGAGCTACTAATTAATGAAAGAACCTGAAAGCTGTTGTAATCAGTTCAAGTGCATTGCCGCGAATAGGAAGCATGTGCATGACTTGCACTTTTCTTTCCTTACCTTTTCTTTTCTTTCCTTACCTTTTCTTCTCTTCTCTTCTCTTCTCTTCTCTTCTCTTCTCTTCTCTTCTCTTCTCTTCTCTTCTCTCTTCTCTTCTCTTCTCTTCTCTTCTCTTCTCTTCTCTTTTCTTACTCTTTCTTTTTTTCTGTCTGTCTTTCTTCCTTCCTCCCTCCTTTCTTTCAAAGATTTTATTTATTTGAGAGGCAGAGTTACAGAGAGACAGAGAGAAAGGTTTTCCATTTGCTGGTTCACTCTCTAAATGGTTGCAATGGCCTGAGCTGGCTAATCCAAAGCCAGGAGCCAGGAGCCTCTGGGTTTCCCATGCAGGTGCAGGGGCACAAGCACCTGGGCCGTCTCTGCTGCTTTCCCAGGCACATCAGCAAGGAGCTGGATCAGAAGCAGAGCAACCAGGACTTGAAGCAGAGCCCATATGGGATGGTGGTGCTTCAGGCAGAGGCTTAGCCTGCCATGCCACAGCCGGCCCCACACTGTTCCACTAAGTAGGCAAAGTCAAATTCAAAGCCCCGGTAGGATCGGATCGTTCCTGGAGGCTCCAGCCTTCCACTGAGAAAAGGATTGCCGGTCATTTCCGCTGCCCCTTACAAAGTCTTCATTTTTTTTCCCCTTACTAATCTTGGAATCTCAGAGCTAACTATCCTTCAGTTGAAGGTTGGCAAAAAACCAGAAACCTGGATGACACCACTCACGTACGTGTCGGCTGGCGCTTTCCCCACAAAGGCAGAGTTCAGCGGTTGTGAGAGACCAGACAGCTCACAACGGCCACGCACTTGCTGTCCAGCCCTCCCATGACAAGTTCGCCAACCCCTGACCTGGGTCATCTCATTCTTACCTAACCGGTGTGAACACAAAAACATACAGCATTGATTTTTTTTTTTCTCCAGCGCACTTTTATTTACTCTACCTCGTACATTTGAGTTTTTGTATCCAGGCCATGTCTGTCTCACCTACTAAGAAAATTCACTGAACAAACACAGTCCCAGTGATTTTTGGCCTGGCCAGGATTACACATGTGTTTAGGGGCTAAGATTAGAACCTGTCTCTGTCTCCTGCTCTGTCTCCTGCAGAGTGGCCTTGCTCGGCTGGCAATGACGCAGCAAGCCAAATGGCTGGGTCTAGAATGTTAGGTGAAAACAATGTGAAATAACCACTGAAGGGTTTTCGAAAATGGGAACTCCATGCACATGACCAAAACCGTAATTAATTTTGTCTTGTGATTCTCCCCAGTTCAACAATGTGGAATTCACGTTAAACAAGCTTGCTACCCACTGGCCTTTGGGATTCCTGCTATCCTCATGGCTGTATCCCTGAGTAAGTAGAAATCAGTCAACCTAATTCAAGCTTATGAGCAGGTCAGGCCCCATCTTAATTATTGTGGCTAATTTCTAAAGATCCCCATGGCAAGGTGTGTGAAGAATTGCCAACACCCGTTACCCTTGCTCTGGGTACTCAAAGAAAGTAGGTTTGGCAGCTGATTCCATAAGGCACAGGATACACAAAGGTTTACAGGACAAAGAATCAATCGAGCTGGACATTGAAGCATTTGATGCTGTTTAGAAAGATTAAAGTAAAGTTGAAAGCAGATGCTAGACTAGCTGACCCCACAGTTGAAAACTCTCGTCCTTGGCAACATGTGCTTACCTACCATTCACTTGAAGACATGACAGCCCTGTTCAGTGGCCATGGGAATACTTCCCATGAACACCTAAATTTCCATAATCATCCCAAAATGTTTTGGCTTAGAATTCTCTCTCTCTAGAGGGTACATTCGTGTATGAGTCTATTAGATGCAGTAAGTTGCATGTTAGTCTTGGCATTGGCTTTTAGGAAGTGTGCGGTTTTCTCCATGGGATAGTCTGGCTGGAAAGACGGTAGTGCAAGAAGGAAACAGCACAGCGGCCACCTCTGCTCCCCAGAGCCTGTCCCCAACTCGAGTGAGAGAGCTGGCAGCTTCGCACACGTCCGTGACATCACTGTCTCCAGGAGTTTTTTCCTCTCAAATCTTCCTAGTATCAGACAGACCCTCTTTCACCCACGTTTTAGCAACTTAGCTCAATCCTTTCACTCTGCAAAGGATTCGTATTCTCCCCTTTTTAATACTTCTCTTTTCTCCATAACTCTTCAGATATTGCTACCTTCTTTCCCTTAGAAGGCTCCGTTATGCCCTGTCTCTGATTCTGGGTTTGGAGACAGAGAGCATTTCAAAAAGTCTTGCTCTGTACCAGGCACTGTATTAAGTATGCTTGACAGATTCTCTTTTGGTCTATACAAGTCATTCATTCATGAAAAATTGGACTTTCTCCTGTGGAGGAATTGAGAATGGTACAAACACTATACCTTGATACCGCTTCTAGAGCTTCCTGTGCTTAAATTACGCTTCAGGTAACCAGAGGCTTGAAGATTCAAATATGAGTTGGCAAGGAAACTGGAGACTCTTTCTACTTCACCATCTGTGCCAGCATCAAGCCAGCACAGGAGCAGATGTTGCTTCCGTGGGCTATGAAGGGCACCCATGGTAGACACATACATGGGGAGGAAGCAAGTAGAATTCAAACTACCATCAGCATTTTGCAATTATTAGATTGTGATGGAATAATCAGAACTCCTGCCATAGGGACCATGTTCCCAGAGCCTCTTGCAGAAATGCTTCTTTGCATATAATTTTCACAACATGCATTTTGCTAAGAAGTTCCCTGGAAGGCTGGCCTCGCTGAGAAGCTGCTGCTGCCATTTGTAAAGCTCTAAGGGCGGCACAATTGATGATCACTTCTCTCTAGCACAGGGACTACCGGAAAAGATGGCTGCCACATAGGACGAAGTGGAAGTTTCCACAGACCCATTCCTTTTTTAATTTTTGGATATTAAGAAGACGAAGAGGAAGAGGAAGACTTCTTTTGCTATTGTGGCCAGAAAATGAGACCTATGTTTATTGTGCTTGTAGAATAACTCCTTAAGTAGTCTGTGCACGAAAGCATTTAACTCCTTTTGCCTCCCTTTACATAGAGATGGAACTGTGCTTAAACAGCAGTGCCCAGTGGGCATGAGCTGCCCCAGGTTCTGGGAGTTGATAGAATTAAACTTAGATATTTGATTCTTCACTTGATCTTAGCCAAAAGGCCGAGAAGCGGTTAAATATTTGATTCCTAGAACACAGTACAATATGACTCAGAGACGTGGTGGTTGTTAACAAAACAAGTTTCCGAATTGTGAGGTGGGTAGGTAAACTCATTCTATGAGCAATCCGGTTATTTCTGAAGCAAGGTTATAACGCAGGCGAGAGCTCGTCTCTAGGCCACAGGCAGCCCCACACGCATGCGTTGACACGTCTTCTTTGCCCCCCAGTCGTGTTCATCATCGGCAGTGGGATGTACAAGAAGTTCAAGCCGCAGGGGAACATCCTGAGCAAAGTGGTGAAGTGCATCGGCGTAAGTACTGCAGCCGCGCGCTTGGTGTGATCACCCCAGAACCTCCCACTGCCTTTAAACTGAAATGCAGATTAAGCTTTGTCTTGTCTTGGAATTCTAGTGTCCTCATTTATTTTCATCAATGGGAGGTTCCCATAAAACTCACTGAATGGGACAAGATGTAGACAGGACTCAAAGAAGGGAAAATGGGAAAGGCTCCGAGCTCCTGAAGATCTGTAGTCAAAGCAAAGCAAATCGAAGTGGCTCTTGCCTTCAGAAAGTAAGGCTGAGAATAATAATCTTTAAAAATGAGCACACATTCGCAAAGAAGACCACTGTAGTCTTCGTAACAGCAAAAATGCAAACGTACCAGCTAGCTGAAACAGGAAAGCCATGCTTGACTTGCAGTACGATCTGTCCTGTGAGAAGTCTGGTGTCAGAGGGTGTTTGGGGATGAGAATGTGCCCGATTTGCTTTCTTCTCTCTGCAACTACATGACAGGTTTATATATAGGCAGGAAATAAATGTTGAGAGTAGGAACCTTTAGATAATGGGATCACGCGAAATTTTCCCTTATATCTTCCCCATTTTTAGTGAACATACATGCTGTGCAAGAATAACCAGGAGAATGTGTCTCTTATTGATTTTTTAAAAAAGTGTGTGGGTAGGTTTTGGATGAGAAGACACCTGAGTGTAATTTTAGGTCTCTTTCTTTCTCTCGACCTGACCTTATTGCAATGGCTTATGTTGTGTATCTCACCTTATGAGGTAACTGTGGCCTCTCCCTTCACGTGCAACTCTTCCCCCTTCCCTCTCATTGTAAATCTGTTCCCACCAAAAAGATACTTCCAAGCAAAGAGAGAGCTTCCCCTCACCTACGCTCTGTCCAAGACCCTCCTTAGCAAGTAATTGACAACTTAGTTCAAAAGAACGACTGTGTTACTCAGCCATGAGAAGTGTATCACCCAGTTTGATTACATCAGCTGGGCGTCCTTACCTTTTGGTCATAAGCTGTCCCAGCCATGATCAGCAACCCTCCTGCTGCTACCTTGTTGCGAGTGCACTTTGCTTGTCTGGAAGGTGTCTCCCAGAAGGCAGTTAACTAAGAATCTTCCCAGCCCTTCCTTTATGATGGATGGGCCAGCTTATTTTTCTGATTGGTGTTAGCATAGTTTAAAATATATTTAAATGTCACCTTTATTTTCTCATAAATGTTTTTCTATGTAGTGGGTTCTCACCCTTAAATTTAAAAACTAATACTCATTTTGGTTATTGGAAAGCTTTTGTTTGGAACGACTTAGTATGTGACTCTAGTTTTCAAGCATAGACTTTGTGAAATCGAAATACAAATATTTCTGATAAAAATTTACTATCAAGCTGAGATATTTGGGGCAAGTGTTTGGCTTAGTGGTTTGAAGGCCAGTTAAGACACTGCGTTCCTTACGGGAGTGCCTTGGCTCAATTCCCAGCTCTGGCCCCCATTCCCAGCTCCCTGCTAACGCACGCTCTGGGAGGCTGCAGGGAATGTCTCCAGTAACTGGATCCCTGCCACCCAGGCAGGTAACTTGGACCCAGTACCTGGCTCCAAGCTTTGGCCTGGTCTAGTCCAATTATTGCAGATATTTGGGGAGAGAATCAACAGACGAGATAATATCCTCTCTCTGTGCCTCACGAATCATTTTTAATTGAGTTATGGCATAAGTGTAAAGTTACTTTTTGGATTACGTGTAAAAGACTTGGTATAAGAAAAGAATGCAAAAATTTTCATTAACTTTTTAATATTGATGACATATTAAAATCACACTTGGGGTTTATTTGGTTGAATAAAACACGTTTCAAATTAATTTCACTTGTTTTTCTTTTGTGTGTTGAAATGGCCGTGGAAGACTGAAATGGCGAGTGTGTCTTGTGTTCTGTTTCTGTCAAACCTGCTTCTGTCCAGGGTCTGGAGAGCAAAGTTTACCCCAGCTCAGCCGCTCTTAGAGACCAGACGTAAAGGCATCCACCGTGCCTCCCAACATACTCATTGTGCTAGTGTTTACCACTTTCTGCTTTGTTTTGCTCACAAATATATTTTCCCACTAAAAGGGATTTAATGGAAATGTATTTCTGAGATACAGTAGTTGGTTCTATTTTGAATTTCATTTTTCTTCCTTCCTTCAGTTTGCCATCAAAAATAGGTTTAGGCACCGCAGTAAGCAGTTTCCCAAGAGGGCGCACTGGCTGGACTGGGCTAAGGAGAAATACGACGTAAGTCTGTTCTTGCTACAGCTGCCGATTCCTCTACAAACTGGACCTCCGCAGTTTCAGTTCAGAGTGCTAAGGCCACCTGGACAAAACCATCACTTACCTCCTGGCCTGGATTAGCATGTTAAATAATGCTTTATTTTCCAAATTGAGAAGAATTTGATAAACAAAGCATATAATTTGTTTGGGAAACGGTGTACCTTGTTCATAGCTTTTTCTCGTTTCCATATTACCTGCCATTAATTACATGTAATTATGATCACATAACTTTGAACACAGACAGGTTAGGTGGTAGTGGTGGCAATAGTGGGATTTACACTTAATGGAACTTACATTAGTAAATTCAAGTCATTTACCTCCTAAACCTATGTTTCCACTCATATTTCAAGCAGCTTAGAAATGTTTGATTTTCTGAAGAAGCCTGTTATGATGTTCTTTGGAGAAGGCAGTCACCTCTAGCTTGTCCCTAGACGTAAGGCCCTCCCCACTGAAGCTGTGGGTGACAGGAGCCGCGCTGACGTGCGCCTCTCTCCCTGCAATTGCAGGAGCGGCTTATCGCGCAGATCAAGATGGTTACGAGGGTGCTGTTCCTGTACATCCCACTCCCCATGTTCTGGGCCTTGTTTGATCAGCAGGTAACGTGACGTGCTGTTTCTGTACTTCTTCGTTTAACAAGCGTACGTGGGGCAGGACCACGTAGACTTGGTATTCAGCTCCTGCCGGGTCATACTGAGTTTATAAGGCTACATCAAAAATTTCATGGAAAATTAAAAGATGTTTATGTGGGTGCAAAAAAAAAGGCTGAAATCTACGCATGCAGGTCATCTTCAAAACATTCATGGAAATGTGTATTATGAAAAAAGTATGTGTGCACTTCAATTTTTTTGCACCAAAATGAACATGTTTTGACTCTACTTTCCATGAATTTTGAAAGGACTCTCATATTTGTTAAAAAGAAAAAAAATCTACATGTTTCTGTTCACATTTCTGTTGCAAAATGGTGAAGAAAATTAGACGTTGTCAAGTAAAGTGGACTTGAGAAAGATTGCATCAAAGCATCAGGTCTCTCCCATGGGTGGCAGGGGCCCAAGCACTCCGCCAACTTCCACTCTTTCCCAGGCACATTTAGCAGGAAGCTGCATCGGAAGTGGAGCAGCCGTGACTTGAACCAGCACACATATGGAATACTGGCATTGCAGGTGACGGTGTTACCTGCTACCCTTCAATGCCAGCCCCCAAACTGGACTTTAAAAAAAAAGAATCTGAACACAAGTGGTTTGGTTGTTCAGAGGAAATTGCATGAGGGTGCACATCCCTGGGAAGACACTGGCACGCGCACAGTCATCTCTCCTAGTTTGCAAGCGTGAGACTTGGAGCAGCGCCTTAAGGACCAGCCAGGAGGTCTGGCTGTTGGAACCAGGTTTTCACTAGGAATTCACTCGCCACGTAGTAGCTGGGTGACTTGGGGTCATAACTCCTAACCTTTCTGGGAGGGTCCTTGTAACCCACCTCAAGGCTGTGAGGCTCGTGTTGAGAACATAGGCTCAGTACACAGTGACTGTTGGCTATTAGGACCCCAAACAGTGGCGTCCACCTAGTGGGGTTGATCAATCCCTATTGAAACATTTAGTCTTCCATGGAAATAATCCTAGACACGTGCCTGGGTCATCTCTCACCAGGAAATAGGGCGACTGTAGCTAGACTCCTCAGTGCTCTCTCCATAGAGTTCCACTGTAGGCCCAACTAGAGTGTCAGAAATGGCCCTTAACAATAATAATGTTGCTGAAGCTGTGAAAATCCTCCACCTGTCCCCTTGCAGGCAAGGCTGGGCTTTCCAATGAACTCAGAACTGGGTTTTGCATTTCCTGCAGGCAGCTTCCTCTCAGGAAGGGCCTTCCTCTCGGGAGGGGCCGGGTCCTGCAGCGTGCTTGCTTGAGCCCCAGAAATGCAGCGTGTTTCTTTTTAACCTAGCACTTCCCAAGTATTGTTTCTCTTTACCTGGTACGTTACCTGACGTGTACCCAGTATTATGATGGAGCTGGGCGACTGACCTGGTGGTTACAGTGATATTTGAATCTGTGACAGTTCAGACTCCATTTCCTGATTTGGGAGAGATTCACCACTGAGTAGTCAAATTCGAGAAAGGCACATGCCATGGGGCCAGCACTGTGGCATGGCAGGTAAAGACACCGCCTGCAGTGCCGGCATCCCATATGGGTGCTGGTTCAAGTTCCGGCTGCTCCACTTCCAATCCAGCTCTCTGCTATGGCCTGGGAAGGCAGTGGAGGATGGTCCGAGTCCCTGGGGCCCTGCACCCGCATGGGAGACCCAGAAGAAGCTCCTGGCTCCTGGCTTTGGATTGGCGCAGCTTCGGCCGTTGAGGCCATCTGGGGAGTGAACCAGTGGATGGAAGACCTCTCTCTCTCTCTCTCTCTCTCTCTCTCTCTTTCTGCCTATCTGTAACTCTGCCTTTCAAATAAATTTTTAAAAAATCTTTAAAAAAAGAAAAGAAAAGAAAGGCACATTCCCAAATGATCAGGAAACGTTCTTGTTTTTAAGGGTTCCAGATGGACGCTGCAAGCGACGACCATGTCCGGGAGAATTGTAAGTGCGGGGGTGGGGCGTCCCTTTCCCTGGCCACTGGCGACTCCTTTGTTTCAGTCTCCTCGTCCCCTTCCTCCCTGCCTTTCATGACGTGTTTCTAGGAGGTCTTTTCCCTCTCTATTTTTAGGGAATCCTTGAAATTCAGCCGGATCAGATGCAGGTAAGGGAACATCTATGAGTTGCTTCCGGAGGTCAAGGTCATCTTTGAGACTTTGTCACTTGGCCTCTGCTTCATCCGCAGACTGTGAACACCATCTTGATTATTATCCTGGTCCCCATCATGGACGCCGTGGTGTATCCTCTGATTGCAAAGTGTGGCCTCAACTTCACGTAGGTGACCGGTGGGTTCGGGGTGGTGGGGGCTCCTGTGGTCCCCGAGCCTTGCCAATGGGCTTCACTCCCTCCACTGCAGGGCAACAGCGCCTGTAGGTTGGGGTTTTGGAGAAGTGTTTCTGTGCCAGGATTCCTGGAAATCCTTGAAACCCAGAGCACCATTCGTGGCAGCCTGGAACAGCCTCGGGTTGAGGCTGTCTTGGATACGTACATGATAGAGACGTCAGCTGTAACCCAGGGTAGCACCCGAATTGTGGCTTCCAGAAATTGAACGCAAAGATGCAAATGAGGAGCTAGATTCCATTCCCCCTCCTGAGTCCTGGCTGCGGCGCTTTCAAGCCTGTGTGTTTGTGTAGGGAAGTTAGCTGGGGTGGGGGCGATGGTGGAGGAGGCGTGCTTCCATTGGGGACCTACCATTAGCTCCTCTTGGGGGGGGGGGCTAACTGAGGCTCTCTTCTGGTCCCTCCCAGCTCTCTGAAGAAGATGACGATTGGGATGTTCCTGGCTTCCATGGCCTTCGTGGCAGCTGCAATCCTGCAGGTGGAAATCGATGTGAGTTCTCCCCTGGCAGGTGCAGGTGCAGGTGCAGGTGCAGGTGCAGGTGCAGAGAGCCTCAGTCTCTCGGCAGGACTAGGGAGGCCAGGGGCAAAACAGTCACTTGCCATCAGTGACCACCGTGATCCTCATCACTCAAGGGTGCCAGGGGGCACGGGGTCAAATGCGTGGCCCTCCTTAGGAGAGAAAGGTGGCTTCGACAGCTTCCAATCACAGCAGAGGTCTTGCTTTGGAGGGAAAGTCTATAGACCTCATGCCTTGGCAGTGCGTGCTCCTAGGAGGTGTGCTTACAAGAAATGGGTCGTTCCCAAGTGAGCATCCCTTGCAATATAAGCTGTCTTTTGGTGGGAAAACGCACGTTGGATTCCATGGTTTACTTCCACGCCAGCCCACACATCCGTGGGACCCACCGTGGCATACACCGGACTCCTAATGCTGCTAGTGAGACCAGCTCCCGGAAGCAGAGCACTGAGCGTGCAGGAAGCTGGCGTCCGAGGCTGGCGCCCTGTCCACGCCCGCTCCTCTACCTCTTACCCTCCCTTCCTCTCGCCTTGTCTTTCTTTATCTCTGTCTCTCTTTCTGCCCATCTCTGCTTTTAACTTTAAATTTTCCAAATGTTTAACTGTGGCAAAATAGGTGTAACTCAGACTTTTCCATCATAACCATTTCTAAGTGTGCCGTTCAGTGCATAAACGTCGTAACACAAACGTCCCCAGACTTAGCATGCAAAACGGAGCCTCGGTACTCATTCAACAGCAGCTCCCCATTCTTCCCCCGACCCCAGCCCTGGCAACCCCCTTTCTACTTCTGCTTCTGAGAATTTGACTACTCTAGGCAGACAGTATAAGGAGAATCATGGAAGTTAGTCTTTCTGTGTCTGGCTAATTTCGCTCAGCATAATATCCTCAAAGTTCCTAAGTTGTAGCACATGCAGAATTCCCTGCCTTTTTAAGGCTGAATGAGATCCCCTTGTATGGACAAACCACTGGTTGTTTATCCAAGCATCTGGCCACAAATACTTGGCTATTGTTTTTTATTTTTTTTTTATTTTTTTTATTTTTTGACAGGCAGAGTGGATAGTGAGAGAGAGAGACAGAGAGAAAGGTCTTCCTTTGCCGTTGGTTCACCCTCCAATGGCCGCCGCGGCCGGCGCGCTGCGGCCGGCGTACCGCGCTGATCCGATGGCAGGAGCCAGGAGCCAGGTGCTTTTCCTGGTCTCCCATGGGGTGCAGGGCCCAAGCACCTGGGCCATCCTCCACTGCACTCCCTGGCCACAGCAGAGGGCTGGCCTGGAAGAGGGGCAACCGGGACAGAATCCGGCGCCCCGACCGGGACTAGAACCCAGTGTGCCGGCGCCGCTAGGTGGAGGATTAGCCTAGTGAGCCGCGGCGCCGGCCAATACTTGGCTATTGTGAGCCAAGCTGCTAAGATCATGGGTGTGCTTGCTCTGTGTTGCACAGGCCAGCTTTGGGGAAAAGGAATTATGGGCTAAAGTAGCCATGCGTTGCCTGAAAGGCTGAGAGAGAGAGAGAGAGAGACAGAGGGAGAGGGAGAGGGGGAGGGGGAGGGGGAGGGGGAGGGGGAGGGGGAGGGAGTGCATTGTAGAAAAAAGAAACTGAGCAGAGGTGTGGGAGGCACAAGGGCACAGAGCGCCTGTGAGAGGAGGGCTCCCAAGTCCAGGGCGCAGGTCTCCAGAGGGGAGGACCCTGGTGAGGGTCGCTCATTTGGGCTGTGCTTAGCCTGACCCCGTCAGACACTGGGCTTCAGATCCTGGCTGCCTCTGACCTGGAGGCAGCCCCGCAAGACCAAGGGCAGATGCTTCCCAACGACTTCCGTTTCTGCACCAATGTCTTTTCCTGTGGGTTCCGAGAAGTTAAGTGACAGTCAGGCGTGGGGTGGGAGTGGGGGCTGGGGGCCAGGGGTCATTTCTGCACCCTCACAGCTTTTGATGGCCACAGGGAAAGAGACGCCGGGGTCTGGGCTCGCCCACCTGCAGCGCAATGCTGAAGCGCTCACTGCCACTTCTCCGTTCTTTTGCTCAGAAAACTCTTCCTGTCTTCCCCAAAGCCAATGAAGTCCAAATTAAAGTTCTGAATGTAGGAAGTGAGAACATGATCATCTCTCTTCCTGGGCAGACGGTGACGCTCAACCAGATGTCTCAAGTAAGTAGCAGGAAACGGCCTCCTCTTCCCTCTTCTGACCTGAATTCACGATTGGATTGCAAGAAGTGACTTCAGTTGGTCCTTGGGTATATCCAAGACCAACTGAGCAGTGAAAGGCTTCAATCTCTCCTTCTCTCTCTTTTAAAATATTTGTTTGTCTGTTTGTTTGAAAGGCAGAGTTGCAGGGTAGAAACAGAGAGAGAGAGGAGAGAGAGAGAGAGAGAGATCCTCCATTCATTGGTTCATTCCCCAGGTGGCTGTAACAACCAGGGCTGGGCTGATCCACAGACAGGAGCCAGGAGCTTCATCCGGATCTCCCACATGGATGGCAGGGGCCCAAACACTTGGGCCATCTTCCACTGCTTTTCCCAGGCCCATTGGCAGGGAACTGGATTGGGTGTGGAGCCGCTGGGACACTAACCGGTGCCCATATGGAATGCCGGCGTCACAGGGACAGCTTTACCCACTATGCCACAACACCAGCCCCAGGCCTCAGTCTGGTTGCCACTGTGGCCTCCAGCTTCACCAGATCTGCAGGTCACTTGAAGAGCTTGTTAAATGCAGACTTGGGGGACTGGTGCTGTGGCATAGTGGGTTAAACCATGGCCTGCAGTACCTGCATCCCCTGTGGACATGGGTTCAAGTCCTGGCCGCACCACTTCCAATCCAGCTCTCTGCTTATGCACATGGGAAAGCAGTGGCAGATGGCCTGAGTGCTTGGGCCCCTGCACCCACATAGGAGACCTGGAAGAAGCTGCTGGCTCCTGGCTTCAGCCTGGCCCATCCCTAGTCTTTGCAGCCATCTGGGGAGTGAATTGGCAGATGGAAGTCCTCTCTCCCCTTCTCTCTGTATCTCTCGCTCCTTCTATCTGCATCTCTGCTTTCAAATAGATACATTTTTAAAATGCAGACTGGTTCTCAGTACATGGGAAATGCCCTCGGGTGAGGTTGCTGTGCTGGCGGGTAGGAGCACACCTCTCCTGGCAGGGAGCCGGGTCACTGGTTCTAATCAGGGGGCAATCACTTTGTCCCCACAGGGACATCTGGCGTGGTCTAGAGCAGTTGTGTCGTTGTAAGTGGGAGTGTGCCGTGGGCATGTCACCTGCGGGGCAGGTCCAGATATTGGATTTAACCGGTCCCGTTCCTGTTCTTGCGCTGCCTTGCATCCCACCACACTAATAACCTTGAAGAAATCAGCGGTGGCCTCAGATGCTGGCGGAGCCCAGTGCGGATCCTCACCAGGGCTGCTGTTCTTCTCGGATGCTGCGCCTGGCCCAGTGATCAAAATCATTCCCGTGGCTTTGCTCTCAGCAAGCCAAATAGAGCACTCGATGAAAAGTCTGCTTCCTGTGGTCAAACTGAAAACTCAGTGACAGAGTCCCTCAGGGTGGGTGTTGGGCTCAGGCAGACAAATGCCCCCAGGGTATTGTCTGCTGTGTCTGAATGGGGACTTGGAACTTGGGATGCCACCTAAGGTGTCCTTGCTGTGTTCAGCGCAGAGCAAGACTCTGTGAGGTTAACCGAGTCTCCTTTCGCCCACCTCCAGACGAATGAATTCATGACTTTCAATGAAGACACACTGACAAGCATAAACATCACTTCCGGATCACAAGTCACCATGATCACACCCAGCCTTGAGGCAGGCCAGCGCCACACCCTGCTGGTGTGGGCCCCCAATAACTACCGAGTGGTGAGTGGCTGAACGCCTGCACTTGACTCTTCGCTGTTTGGGATGCCTTTGTCTTAGGATGACTCGGTTTTACCACTATGTCGCGTGATATGAGGTAACCCTCAGTTTCTTCCTTCTTCAAGAACATAAGTCATTTAATATCCAGTTACCAATGGTGGATGGGAATGGTTACTATTCATTAAAGTTTTTTTTTTAAAGAATATTTATTTATTCACTTGAAAGGCACAGTTACAGAGAGAGGGAGGGAAGGAGGGAGGGAGGGAGGGAGAGAGGGAGGGAGAAAGAGAGAGAGAGAGAGAGAGAGAGAGAGAGAGAGAGAGATCTCCCATCCATTGGTTCAATCCCTAAATAGCCGCAGCGGCCAGGGCTGGGCCAGGGCTGGGCCAGGCTGAAGCCAGGAGCTAGGAGCTTCGTGGCACTCCCACATGGCTGCACTCTCACAGGCATACACACAAGCATGCATCTGTGTGCACACAAATCATACAGCGCACATACGTGCATTCTCAGAGACTTTTTGAGACTGGCTTTAACTATATCTTTAATTACATTAATTTAAAACATTTGCACTGAGTAATTGCAACATTAGAGTAGTCTCTTTAAAAATATAGGGGATTAAAAAAATATATTTGGGATTACCAGTGCTGTGGTGTAGCAGGTTAAGCCGCCTGCAGTGCTGGCATCCCATATGGGTGCTGGTTCGAGACTTGGCTGCACCACTTCCGATCCAGCTCCCTGCTATGTCCTGGGAAAGCAGCGGAAGATGGCCCAAGTGCTTGGGCCCCTGCACCCATGTGGGAGACCTGGAGGAAGCTCCTGGCTCCTGGCTTCAGATCAGTGAAGCACCAGCCTTGAGGAATGAACCAACAGATGGAAGACCTCTCTCTCTCTCTGCCTCTCCTTCTCTCTGCGTGTAACTCTGACTTTCAAATAAACCTTTAAAAAATATATAGGTTATATATCAGGAAAAAGCCATAAAATGCATGTAAAATATCTGATAAGGAAGCATAGACATCTAGATATTCCACTTGGCGTGTAAAGAATCTCTGATGCGGCTGGCACTGTGCTGTAGCGGGTAAAGCTGCCGCCTGCAGTGCCGGCATCCCATATGGGCACCAGCTCGAGTCCTGGCTGCTCCACTTCTGATCCAACTCCCTCCTAATGGCCTGGGAAAACAGTAGCAGATGACCCAAGTGCTTGGCTCCCTGCACCCACATGGGAGACCAGAATGAAGCTGCTGGCTCCTGGCTTCGGCCTGGCCCAGCCCTGGCTGTTGCAGCCATTTAGGGAGTGAACCAGAGGATGGATGATCTCCCTCCCTCTCTCTCTCTCTTTCTCTCTCCCCCTCTCTCTGTCTCCCTCTCTCTCTGTAACTCTGACTTTCAAGTAATTAAGTTTGTATATAAAGAAGCTCTGAGGGCGTAGTTGAACCAGAAGACGCGTTGCAGGCATTCAGTAAAGTGAGTTGAAGCGAAGGGCTGCAGAACTGCTGCTGGTCGCGTGCTTTCTCGATTCTTGGAGAGCGCTGTTTGGCGGCCCCACGGGCAAGTGAAGGGCAGCAATCACACAGGCTCCTGTTGCCCTTAAGGAGCACTGGGGTTGAAGACGTGGCTTCAGCGTCGCTCCCCTCGAAGGCAGCAATGTTGGAACTCGTCCTAAGAGATCAGTGTTGGAAAGGTTTTATGAAACTGTTTTCTCTCTCAGGTCAATGACGGCCTGACCCAGAAGTCAGACAAAGGAGAAAATGGAATCAGGTAGGTGTATTTCTGGAAAACTTAACTCATAGCAGCTTCTGATGGAGGCAGCAGTCCTGGGAAAGCCCAGCGCCAACATGGGTGTGAAGTGAGAAACTGGGTTTGTCCCAGAAGCATGAGGCCAACTCACAGTGTAAAAGAAAAACCAATATAATCCATCCTCTTGGTAAACTAAAGAGAAAAATCCACATCATCTTATCAAATGGGTGCAGGAGAAATATTTGAGAAAAATTCATCAATTCATGATTTTCAAATTCTGAACAAATTGTTCCTTACGCTGAACAAGGGACGCATACAGAAACCCCAAGCTAACCCCACGCTTCATGGTGGGAGTCTGAATGCTCACCCCGAAAACCAGGAGCAAGGTCAGGTGCGCACCCTCCCGCCCCACTCACCGGAGCACCCCTCTGGGCAGCATAGCAAGGGGACGAGGAAAAGCCATAAAAGCACCTAGATTGGAAAGAGCTAAAACTACCCCTGCTCTCAGATAATTGTCTATGTAGAAGGTCCCCAGAACTGTGCCAAAACAGCTCACAGAACCGATAAGTGAGTTTGTCGAGGTCACAGAATACCAGGGCCACAGCAGTCCATCGTGTCTCTAGTGGACAGCTGGAGACTGCATCGTTAAAGTATTTTGTTGTTTGGACATCTCCCTCCAAAATGTGAAATATGTAGGTATATATCTCACAAAATAAGTGCAGGATCTGGCTGCTGAAAACTATAGAATGTTTAGGCAAGAAGCCGGTGAAGAACAAAGTAACGGTGTGTGTTTGTTGGGTGACATCATGTAGTCAGACACCAGTTCTCCCCAGATTGATCCCTATCAGAATCACAGCACCATTGTTATAGATATAGACCAACTGGTTTTATAAATTTTTCTGGAAAGTCAGAGGAACTACAATAGCCAAGAGAATTTTTTTTTTTTTTTTGACAGGCAGAGTCAGACAGTGAGAGAGAGACAGAGAGAAAGGTCTTCCTTTTGCCGTTGGTTCACCCCCCAAATGGCTGCTACGGCCAGTGCACTGCGCTGATCCAAAGGCAGGAGCCAGGTGCCTATCCTGGTCTCCTATGGGGTGCAGGGCCCAAGCACTTGGGCCATCCTCCACTGCACTCCCTGGCCACAGCAGAGAGCTGGACTGGAAGAGGAGCAACCAGGACAGAATCTGGCACCCCACCTGGGACTAGAACCCGGTGTGCCGGTGCCACAGGTGGAGGATTAGCCTAGTGAGCCAAGGCGCTGGCCCTCAAGAGAATTTTAAAAAAGAATCAAGTTGAAAGACTCATACTGCTACCAGTTTTAAGACTTAACTATAAAGCTATGGTAGTTAAAACCAAATGGTGTTGACAAAGGAAGAGACCCATGGATCAATGGAATAGTCCAGAAACAGTGCCACTCACGTCCAGCCAATTGATATGTTGTCAGAGATGAAAGACAGCACAGTGGAAAGCCTTTTCAAGGAATGATGTTGAAACATTTGAAAATTCATATTTTAAAAAATGAGGTTGACCCAACCTTCACTTCTTTTATGAAATTCTTACACAGAGAGGCTTCATCAAAGTGAAAAACGTTTGTCCTGCCAGTTTCATTCTTTTTTTTAAAAGATTTATTTTAGTTATTTGAAAGACAGAGTTACAGAGAGAGGCTGAGAGAAAGTGAGAGTGAGGTCTTCCATCAATTGGTTCACTCCCCATAAGGCTGCAATGGCTGGAGCTGTAACGATCCGAAGCCAGGAGCCAGGAGCTTCATCCAGGTCTCCTACGCGGGTGCAGGGGCCCAAGGACTTGGGCCATCCTCCACTGCTTTCCCAGGCCATAGCAGAGAGCTGGATTAGAAGAGGGGCAGCTGGTACTCGAACCAGCACCATATGGGATGTCGGTACTTCAGGCCAGGGCTTTAACCAGCTATGCCACAGTGCCAGCCCTTGGTCTCATTCTTAAGAAAATGAAAAGATAAGCTACAAACTGGGAGAATATACTTACAAATCACATATCTGACAAAGATTTGCATATAAGAATATACAAAGTGAGGCCAGCGCTGTGGCGTAGCAGCTTAAAGCCGCGGCCTACAACACCGGCATCCCATATGGGCACTGGTTTGAGACCCGGCTGCCCCACTTCTGATCCAGCTCTCTGCTATGGCCTGGGAAAGCAGTGGAAGATGGCCCAAGTCCTTGGGCCCCTGCACCCACGTGGGAGACCTGGAAGAAGCTCCTGGCTCCTGGCTTTGACTTGGCCCAGCCCTGGCTGTTGCAGCCATGTAGGGAGTGAACCAGTGGATGGAAGACCTCTCTCTCTCTCTCTCTCTCTCTCTCTCTCTCTCTCTCTGGCTCTACCTACCCTGTAACTCTGTCTTTCAAATAAATAAAATAAATCTTAAAAAAAAAGAATATACAAAGTACTCTCAAAACTCAATAATGAGAAAATAAACCAAGAGGTTAAACACACATGTCACCAGAGAACATATAAAAAGGGCAATCATATGAAAAGGTGTCCAAAAGATTGGCCATTAGGGTAATATAAATTAAAACCACAATGAATTACTGTTACACACCTACTAGGTGACTGTAAAAACTTTTTAACTGACAGTGCCAAGTGTTGGTGAGCCTGCAAAGGGACTGGAACTCCCATGCACTGCTAGTGGGAAAGCAGGCTGGTACCAGGATAGCCTCCAAAGACGATATACAAATGGCCACAAGCACAGGGGAAGACGCTCAATATTGTTAGTCTTGGTGGAAATGGAAAAGCAAACCAAAAGCAAAATGAAATCCCTCTTCAGACCTACTAGATGCTGATTTAAAAAAAAAATAGACAGCTGCATGTATTGTGAGGATGCAGATAAATTAGAACCCTTATACCGCACGCTGCTGTAGGGCATATGAAATGGTGCAGCTGCTTTGAAAGACAGTTTTCAAAATGTTGAAGAATAGAGTGAACCCATATGACTCAGCAAGTTCACTCCTAGGTATATGCCCAGAAGCGATGGAAGTGTATGTTCACATAAAACTTGTAGGTGGTTGTTTCTAATGACATTATTCACAAAGACAAAATATGGGGGAAAATGCTGAGCAACCAATTAACAAAATGTGGCGTATCCATACAATGAATATTATTCAGTCATAAAAAGGAGTGAAGAACAGGTACATGCTACACTATGAATAAACCTTGAGAACGCTATGCTGGGGGGAACTTACGACGCTGCTTGGGATGCCCACATCTGCTAACAGAGTGCTTGGGTTCAATTCTTGGCTCCACCTTTGGTTCCAGCTTCCTGCTAATGTATAGCCTGGGAGGCAGCAGGTAATAGCTCAAATAGTTGGGTTCCTGCCACCCCTGTGGGAGACCTGGACTGAATCCTGACTGGATCCTGGCTGTTACAGCTTTTGGGGAGTGAACCAGCAGATGGAAGCTTGCTCTCTCTCTCTCTCTCTTTCTCTGCCTTTGGAATAAATTAAAATTAAAGTCAATTTGAAATTAATTATATAGAATATGCTAAGTAAGAAGAGCCAGTCACAGAGGGTCGTATTTTTTGCTGCCATTGAAATAAACTAGCAGGCAAGTCTGGAGGGACAGGAGACAGACTGGCGGGCCCTGTGCCTGGTCCACGCTGTGAGAGTGCGGTGGACTTGAGCCTACTCCCCTCACCGTCCGGAGACTTGGGGCATGGGAGCTGCTTCGTTCCAGCTGCTTCTATGCCGTGTGAAGACGCAGCAGATGGGTGCGACCCTGCAGGTTTCTCGGGCTCCTTTCTTCTCTTCTCCACCAGCCCTGAGACAAAAGAGTCTCCCAGTGTCCAGTGGGATTGATTCAGAACCTACGGCTCCTGGGTTAGAAGCCAGGCCCCTTCCCTCATGCTCAGTCCCTTTTGAGTGGCTGATCCGAATCTTTGATAAAGGCAGCGTTTACAGTCTGGGGAACTATGAGTATTAATTGTATGTACTTAGGTTGTCTTGATCCAACTTTTTGTTACTTTTCTACATTAATCACCCATCAAACCACAGCAAGTAGAATGCTTCAGGACTTAAGGACTTGAGTTTAATTCATGGAAATAGTCTCCCCATACTTAGAATTTGATCCATGTCACTTGTTGTCACAAAGCTGATGAGAACTGGCCAGATACTGAATGTAACGGTTAAGTTATTCTTTACACTACTGAGATGTCTGCATTATTACTTCTTATTCTCTGCACTGGATTCTCTGCTATAAGCCTTTGTTCACTCATTTGATAGGAAAGACTCAACTGGTCTTATTTTGGGCAGCACCCCCCTTTTCCCAAGGGAAATAGAGTTTCGAGGTCTTCCATGGCCTGGAACATGAAAGGGAGGGTCCTCTAATCATCTGTCCATGCTGTCCACCACCTGTCTGGGCTGAGAAGGCCCACAAGCCAGCTGGGGCCATGGGAGGCTGCGGCCTGAGAGACTTTGCCAAGACCGGAAGCCTTGGGACCTAGGACCCAGACTTACTAGGTGTTCTGCTCCTCGCTATGTTCCAGCAGGGTGCTGCTGGCACTCCAGGGTCCCGCAGGTCTCTACCACTCGAGGACAGTAACTTGAAACCGGCCCCCTCTCTGAATTGGCCCACTTCTTCCTCTGCAATCTTTGCCGCTCTTCCCTGCCCGGCCTCCCCGAGAGAAGGCGCTGATGGGCCCCTCCTCTCCTCCCAGAAGGCCATTTGGGGCTGTCCTTTTCGTCCTGGAGGACTTGGGGTTTGCTCCTGCAATGCTTTAACTCCAGATCTTCTGAGGCAAAGACCACAGAGGCCGGGGAAGGAATCACACCGATATCCGTCCCTGTTTAATATCCCAAAATACCATCGAACTAGGTAGTATCTGCAAAGTGTGTCGAACAGTACCTGGCATGTACACACGCTATGTTGAATAAACTGGTTTTAGCTGCACTCTGAGGAGAGTGAGGGGCAAACCTGGGGTTGCTAACTCTTTGCCTTTCCACTCTAAAAATCCTTGGTGAGCCTCTCAAATTGCCCCAAGAGAGAGCACAGCCCAGCCTCAAGGGTGCATCCTGTGACCCGGGACAAGTTACTCCATCCGAAGACAGAGGGTTTTCTGTTGCAGGTTTGTGAACACTTACAGCCAGCCCATCAACGTCACGATGAGCGGGAAAGTTTACGAACACATCGCCAGCTACAATGCCAGCGAGTATCAGTTTTTCACTTCTGGAGTGTAAGTACCCGCCTTCAAGTTCCTGTTGTTACAGAAATACATTCAAGGCTTTTTAATACCGAGACTGTCCATCCGTATTGTGCTCTCTCTAAACAGAAAGGGCTTCACCGTCAGCTCGGCAGGCATCTCGGAGCAGTGCAGGCGGGACTTTGAGTCTCCGTACCTGGAGTTTGGCAGCGCGTACACGTACCTGATCACGAGCCAGGTCAGCGGCCCAGTCCCTCACACCTGGATAGAAATCTCACCTTCACGGGCGCTGCACCTGCCGGCACTCGCGACCCACTCGTGCTTTAACGAGAGCGGTGTCGGGACTTGTACTCCAAGTGCACTGGGAGTTAATTTGACTCTTTGCTCATTCTTTAACAGCATTGACTCAAGTTCACTGTTAGAATTTCAAGTTAAACAGGCTTAGTCTGATTCAATGTTCGTGTTGACCAGCGTTTGATGCTTCTTTATAGACTACTAATGTGGGCTTTAAGACCTTCTAAAAGATGATGATATTTTCAACAAACCCCACTTCCAATCTCCTCTCCCATGTAAGAGGAAAAGACTGGTGGATGTGCTGTCCAACCCCACCAAGGCCACCCCATCCCAACTATAATATCTGACTTTGCTTGTGTGTGGTTAAAGTGCGGGCTCCCTCGACAGACTGCGTCGTATACGTCTAGAAGGTTGAACTTGATTTGCTTGTTTGAACAGTGGTTATTCTAGAAGCTGCCTCAACTCTAACTTCTTCTCCCCACTTTTGCCCCGTCGGTGTAGGCTACTGGCTGCCCCCAAGTGACGGAGTTTGAAGATATTCCGCCCAACACAATGAACATGGCTTGGCAAATCCCACAGTACTTCCTCATCACCTCTGGCGAGGTGGTCTTCTCCATCACGGGCCTGGAGTTCTCCTATTCTCAGGTGTCTCGGTCGTCCCGCCACCCCCTGCCTTCCTAACGGGATAGCTGCATGTCCACAGTTGTACAGGATTCCAGAGAGCGCCCTGGCGTCTTCCACAGAACTCCGTCTTCCCAGATGTTAACCATGCTTGGCCTTACCCAGCTGTGTCCGTAGCCCACAGTCACGCACTAGCGATTCTGAGTCCTACGCAGGAAAACTGTGTCAGTGACCACTGCCGGGGCGTCGTGTTCAGCAGATTCTAATTCCCGAACAACCAGACAGCACCAGCTGTCCACATACACACACACACACACACACACACACACGCTCATTTACACATCTCTGTCCCTTGTTACATTCAAGGTTCGGCTGAGGTCTCTTATAGTTCCCAGAAAACACAGCCAACGCCTACCTTAAGGAGAAGCTAAGAAGTGTTATTGCTTTTGAGTATATTAGACCAATGAGGCAGCTTGTGTTGATAAGCAAGTTAAATCGCTGCATGATTTTGTCCCAAACTATGGTTACATTTATTGTACCCCCACAGTGCTAAGTGCTCCCCACTTAGGTAGAAAAGATAGCCCAGAGGAGCTGGATGATGCCTTCTGAGGCGGCCTCCCAGTCTAGGAAGGGAGATGGCATGATTCATGTGACATGGGTCTGGGGAGAGGCTACCGGGACAGGCAGAGAGAGGCTGCAGAGGATCCAGTGTGCAGACCAGACGGCGCCTCCAGCTGGGGGAAGGGCAGGCCGTGTGCGCGGCTCTGTTGGGAGCCTCCCCTGCAGACACAGAGCCTGTTCACCTGTGGATGTGTCCATTTAGCCAGGAGAGTAACTGGAGGGCACAGCCCTAGAGACTCGTGTCTGCACACGCAGGTCTTATGCATACAATGGGAGTGTTCCGGGGTCTCGGGCCCCTTTCCTATTTAACTGGCCTGACCTGATGTGTCTGTAGGGTGGAGCGCGTTAAGGCAGCGAGTTCTGATGGGGACTCCTCCACTCTGCTTCCGCAGGCTCCTTCCAACATGAAGTCGGTGCTGCAGGCCGGGTGGCTGCTGACGGTGGCTGTGGGCAACATCATTGTGCTCATCGTGGCCGGCGCGGGCCAGATCAACAAGCAGGTAGGAGCTGGTGTGCACCTGTGTCTTAGCTGTCAACGGCCCATCACACCGCCCACCCCAGCTCTCTGTGTTGACGTGGTCACGGGGGCCAATAGCTGGATAAAATCACCAGACAAGTCAGGGAGGGGTGCGCGGACTGACCTTATTTCTAGTTGGTATTATACAGTGGGCAACTCACAACCAAAGGAGCTGGACTGGGTTAACATGCAGGCACCCCATTGTGGTTTATGCCAGTGAATGCAGCTGAACAGCCCCAAACCAAGCCCGTTATCCAGAAACTTCTAGAAGACATGAAGTTAAAGTCAGTCTAGAGGTGGTTATAATGATTCCACCTACAATTAAATGGGAGCTATCTTTCACACAATAACCTAGAGGATGCCCGTGCTAGGGAGTGGCTGGTTACACCATCGGGTGCATTATTTCCTGCAACAGGTACCCTTGGCGGTGTGCGAATGCCACGTGCTCATGAGCTCAGGGGTGGGTGTCTTGTCTCGGCGAAGTTCAGCACATTCTTTTTGCCTCCAGGGTACTCCTTAGAGGTCTCCTGGTCCCCTTCCTCCCAGGGCCAGGGACACGTCCTAAGATGGGTTTCTTAGAAATTATATTTTTCAAAAAGCCTTGTGCTTCTGTACCCCAGTACTGTTAGAAAATGGTCATCCATCCGTTTGGACATTCATGAAATGCCGGGCACTCAGTCTCGGAGTTGGCTGTCCACCAACTTGCCAGAGCAGTTTAATTTCAAAGCGCTTTCTGTTTAGACATAACAAGCAAACACCCATGCAGTATCTACCCCAATGTGACCTGTCTTGTCTCCGTTCTCCCTGCACCAACTCCACCTGCTGCTAAGTGGGCCGAGTACATCCTCTTTGCCGCCCTGCTCCTGGTCGTCTGTGTCATATTTGCCATCATGGCTCGATTCTATACGTATGTCAACCCGGCCGAGATCGAGGCTCAGTTTGAAGAAGATGAGAAGAAAAAGAACCCAGAAAAGAACGACCTCTACCCCTCGCTGGCGCCCGTCTCACAGACACAGATGTGAGTCTGGAGGCGGTGTAGGAGGCCCACGCCTGGCGTGCACTGTGACCTCTGTCCGAGGGCGCAGGACGTACCCCTGGGCAGCCCCGGAAGGGGAGGACTTGAGAACTGTGAACCAGACCACGAAAGCTATGTTCTGAGCAGCCAGTGATGAGTCCAAAACTCTGAAAGAAATCTTGTTGAAAGTCTTATTTAAAACACACACACACACACACACACACACACACACTTTTCCAACACTGACAGCCTACCCATGTTAACTCCTTCTCTACCAATGCAAATGCTGTTATTTTGGACTAACTTAATTTTGAACACTGTTCTATGTTGCTTGTATTCTAACATCCTTAGGAAAGGCAATGTTAAGAGAGGCAGGAGGCAATGCCAAAGTTGAATATGTAGGTTTCAGAATGGTATATACCACATATTACTTAGTATTAACTGAAAACCTCAACTTTGAGGTTTTGTTCTATTTTTTCCACTCCTTACCTCTTTTTAACCTGTGTACAACTCAAAAGGACCACTCAGATAAAGGCCAGTAAAGATTTTTTTTGCCGTTTTGATGAAATAAAATAATGTTCCTAAGACTAAGCGTTTGAATGTCTTTGCATAGAGTACAAAGTATTGTTATCTGCTTATAAAATCAACAGATGTTCCCCAAGCTTTCATCACAAGCTCATAGAAGCATTAACAAAAGGAAAGCCCACACAGGATACGTCCCAAGGATGTGAAACATCAAAGTTTGTTCTCCTTGGTTCTATTTTTTCCCCTGGGAAATAGAAAAAAATTTCTCCTGTATTCTATGTGCAGGTCTATGTGCAGGTCTATGTGTTTCTCCTCTACACTCATGAGTGTTTTTCTACTTAAGAGTCTTGTAAGCCCTTACTGCCTAATCCATCCTGTAGGTATTTATCATTTTTAAAAATATTTATTATGGCCGGTGCTGTGGCTCACTAGGCTAATCCTCCACCTGCGGCGCCAGCACTTCGGGTTCTAGACCCGGTTGGGGCACCGGATTCTGTCCCGGTTGCCCCTCTTCCAGGCCAGCTCTCTGCTGTGGCCCAGGAAGGCAGTGGAGGACGGCCCAAGTGCTTGGGCCCTGCACCCCATGGGAGACCAGGAGAAGCACCTGGCTCCTGGCTTCAGATCGGCACAGTGCGCCTGCCATAGCAGCCATTTGAGGGGGTGAACCAACAGAAGGAAGACCTTTCTCTCTGTCTCTCTCTCTCACTGTCTAACTCTGCCTGTAAAATAAATAAATAAATAAAAATTTTTTAAATAAAAATATTTATTATTTCATCTGACAGACAGAGACAGAAAGAACTTCATCTACTGGCTTACTCTGCAAATGTCCACAATGGCCGGGGCTGCACCAGGTTGAGGTCAGGAGCTGAGAACTCAAGCCAGGTCTCCCATGTGGGTGGCAGGGACCCAAGTACGTAAGGCATCATGTGCTGCCTCTCGGGGTGTGCGTTAGTGAGGAGCTGCAATCAGAAGTGGAGCTGGGACTTGAACTCAGGCGTTCTAACGTGCAACGTGGGCATCTGAATGGGGCCTTAACCACTATGCCAAAAGACCACTTCTAGATAGTTCTCATTTAACTGCCACAGGTGTCAGACGCAGCGTGAGTCTACCTTGGCATTCCTATACAGCAAGGCGACAGTTCTTATTCAGACTTGTCACAGCTCTGAAGATTGAGAGTGGTCCCGGGACCGGTGCTGTGGCACAGCGGGTTAAAGCCCTGGCCTGAAGCGCCGGCATCCCATATGGATGCTGGTTCAAGTCCCAGCTGCTCCTCTTCTGATCCAGCTCTCTGCTATGGCCGGGGAAAGCAGTAGAAGATGGCCCAAGTCCTTGGGCCCCTGCACTCACGTGGGAGACCTGGAAGAAGCTCCTGGCTCCTGGCTTTGGATCGGCTTCTGGCCGGCCATTGCAGCCATCTGGGGAGTGAACCAGTGGATGGAAGACCTCTCTCTCTGTCTCTACCTCTCTCTGTAACTCTGCCTTTCAAATAAATAAAATAAATCTTTAAAAAAGAGAGAGAGAGAGAGAGAGGTCCCTGCGTTAGGAGGGCCGGTCCGTGTTGGAGCTCTTAGATGCTTCGTGCTAGGCTCACCATTGCACTGAAGGAAGATCTGCAGTCCACGGCGACCGATGCCCACGTGTGGCAAATGTTGCTGAACACATTGTCTAGCTGCAGCATCAAGCCCTAAGTCCTTGACTCAGCCCCGTGGGGCTCTCTTTCCTCTGCCCTGTTTCCCCGCTCTCCGCACACTCTGATCCCACCAGCGCTGAGCTGCCTCTCACTGCTGGAAGACATCAGTTCTCATTCCCCAGTCAAAGGCAAAGGCGAATCCGATTGTGAGACACTAAGTCTCTGAGTGCCCCCTCCAACCCCTCCGCCTGGCTAAGTCCTCATTTGCAGGCCATTTCTCCCAGGAGTTCCCCTGCCCACCCCTGCCACCCTCCCCAGGCAAGGGCTCCCCGGACTCCGTGACAACACACTGCTCCGCCTCCGTGTGCCACAATTGTCTCCGTGTGCCACATCCGTGTGTGATGGTCCACCGTTGGCTCCCCAGGACATGGTAGTCCTCTGTGTGTTAAATAAATGTTGAGCAATGAAGGGTGAATTGGAAAAAGTGGAGAACTGGCCAAATTGTTGGAATTGAATCCAAGCGTGATGCGAGCAAGGCTAATTCACCAACAGTTAATTCTCCCACTCCAGTGGCTTCTGATTTACAGCTTGCCGCCTTTGCCAGAGAAACTCAAAAATAGTTAACGTTGAGGAGCACCCCGTTTACACTGCCTCGCTCCTGACAATGACTGGAAGAGAGCTAATCCTAATCCTCGCAAGACCTTCTAATCCTAACTCACCGGATGGCCGCTGCCTAACTGTGGGAGACTCTGAACTTTCACCTCCTCTCCTACGGAATAGAGGGAGCCCCAGACGAGCTCGGGCCTTGCAGCTCCTTTGCCTGGGGCTGCCTGGCACACAGCACCTTCAAACCACTGGCCACCCCAGAACTGACGCCGATGTTTCATAGCGACACCTGCTTTGGCTGCCAACAGACTTGCTTCTTCTTGGAAGGACACGAGGCGGCACAGAGTGGAGCCGGGGCTTTGCCTGCAGCTCTGAGCTGTCAGTCGGCTGCCTTTAACCACTGTTGCCAAGGAGAATCCAGAGAGACAGATGCCAGCACGCGGGGTTCTCACTGCAAGACCTTGGACAGCGGCCGTCGGCAGGAGGCGGAGCCACGTGCAGGAGGCGACCTTGGCTCTTCTGCTCACTCCTAGCAGCCCGTGTTGTTGATTCTGTGTCTTTCTCTAAATTGCACACTGATCAGAACGTAACCAGAATACTACACTGCCTTGCACCGTGGCCGACTGAGATGCACCACGCGCTGGGGAGAGCTGGGGAGGCCCTGGAATGGAAGCGTGTGCACGGAGCATAGTAGGAGCACAGCTTCTACCCAGACGCGGGAGTACTTTCATAAGTGCTTGCCATGTGCCCACAAGTCTCATTCATCTTGGCCCATACTGGTTTTTGTTCCCGCGTGCTCCATAAATTTTTCTCACTTTGCGGATTTGCCTTATTTCTTTTGGGGGCACAGAAGTGTTTATTTTGAAGTGTCTTTTAAACTTTGTAAAGTGACTTTGGCCATTGTGTGTGTGTGAGCTTGATTTTTGCACACTATTTTAGCTATAGATTTTTGGCATGTGTTCTGGAATATTGTTTTAAGTGACTATAATGGCTTGACATTTATCGAGCACTGCCTCTGTGCAGACAGCAGGCTAAGAACTTCCCTGGATTAAGTGTGCCAGCACACCATCCCTGCGGGGTAGATGACAGGCACTGTCCCCATTTCACAGAAGCGGGAAGAGGCACAAAGATACTGAGTCACGTGCCTGTGGCCACGCCCAGCCTGGCCCCAGAGCCTGGGCTGCCCGCCCTGACACAGCCCTGGAGTAACTCAGTCTTAACCCTGTAACAACACCAAGGAAGCTTTTATTACTCCCATTTGAGAGATAAGGAAACAGAGGAATAGCCCACATCAGTAACTTGCCAATGCTCTGTACCCAGCAACTGGCTGAGCCAGGATCTGAACCCAAGCCCGTCTGAGCAAAGCGAAACAGCTGTCCCCTATCTCTTCTCACTGCCGGAAAGCAGCCCTGTGATCGCCAAGGCCACAGAATGGGGGCAGGGATAGGGCAAAGAGTGTGCTGCAGGTGACGGGTGTCGTGGCGTGGGCAGTAGGGCTGCCCATGCCCCATGTCAACACGCCAGTTCCTGCGAGTCGCAGCTCTTCCGCTTCCATCCAGCTCCCCACTAATCCCTCTTAGGAGGCCACAGTGCCGGCTCAAGCACTTCCGGTCCTGCCACCCATGTGGGAGACCTGGGTGGAGTTTCCGGCTCCTGGTTTTAGTTCTGGCTCATTACTGGCTGCTGCCGGCATTGGAGGGGGTGGGGGGAGGTGGATGGAGTGGGCCAGCAGATGGATTCTGCCTCTCAAGTGGATGAAAAGAAGTAAGGAAACTCAAAGATGTGTTGGAGGGCCTCAGAGAGGCAACTGCCCACTGGAGCCCCAGGCTGGACCCCACCCCACCCCCACCCCCACCCCCACCCCAGCGCTGCCTGGATGGAGAAGAGGCGCCGCAGGCAGGAGAATCTGCAAAGTGCAGGCTCGGAGGAGCAAACAGAAACCAACCAAACGCCTTCACCGGCTCAGAGAGGCTGCTGCAGCGCCCCCTGGGGGGCTGATTGGCAAATGCAGGTCATACCTTCCATGGGGCTGTGGTGAAGGGCAGAGGGCCAGGGTCTCACCCCCCACCCCCACCCCCCAGGGTGGTCTCTCGCTCTGGGCAGCTTCTGGACAAGCAGCAGAGGCTGGAGGCACTGCTGGGAGGAGGTGGAGGCAGCCGCGTCCCTGGGCCCCTGGCACCGGGCAGCACAGACATGCAGGCTAAGTGATGGATTGATTTCGCCAAGGGAAAACACACAGAATAGAAACGGCCGTGGCTACCATTTTCCAGTGTTGGGTCTGGTGGCATCCACAGTGCTGGGCCACCCTCACTGCCATCCGTCTGGCAAAACTGACACTCTGTGCCCGTTAAACACCAGCTCCCCACTGTGTGCTCACCCCGGAGACCACCAGAATGGCCCCCATTCCTGAGGCCGAGGGCTTACAGGCTTTCTGGAGAGCGTGTTAGGACTGTCTCAAACCCTGCCTGGGGCGGCCCCCAGGGAGAGGCCCCGGGCCTGCAGGGCTCGCTTATCAGCAGGGACCCAGCACCGCATCCTCTGGGCAGCGGCAGGAGGCGGCCCCTCGCCTGGTCCCCCACATCCACTGATCCCGTGTGTTTAAGGATCCTAAAACTGGAGCCAGATCCAGCAGGTAGCTAGCCAGGGCCTGGAGCCCAGAGCCACTCCCTGGTTGGGAGGGGTGTCCAAACAGACGGCCATCTCCGTGCCGGGCGCCGCCCGAGCGCTGGCCCTAGCGCTGGCCCTTCACGCGTTCCCCTGCACAGCTGTTCCTGTTTGACATCAGCTCACAGCTGCAGGAGAGACAAGAGACCAGCCTTGTGCTCACATACGCCCCGGCTTTGCAGGTGCGCACCAGGGGCGATGAGAGCCCCTGCCCCTGCCCCACGCGGTGTTGTTGGGCGGGGGTGGTGGGGCTGCCGCAGGTGCACCTGGCTGTTCAGCCTGAAGTTAATTCTCTGGTCGGAAGGCCCTTCAGTAAATCACTAGTCTTCTTGGGAAGAATGTGTAATGGCCACAGGCGCAATGCACCTGTGTCCCATAGCCATCTACAAAGACAAGTGAGCTGGCGTCCCGGGACGAGCATGGGAGTGCGCAGGCACACGTGTGTGTGTGTGTGTGTGTGTGTGTGTGTGTGTGTTCACACTCCTGTCTTCCCCAAAGCCCGTGCAGGACAGGTGGAGAGAGGAGCACATGGACACGCTGAGGCTGAGTAGGTACAGGATCCTGCGCCTCAGTGGTGAGCGGTGTAGACTTGGCGGAGGCTGGCGGCTCTGGCTTCCTGGCCCAGTCCAGAAGGGGCCCCAGGCAAGTGGAGGTCCGGGAGCAAGGAGAGGGTGCCAGGCAGGCCGTGGGGTGCGGGGTGTGGGTATTGCCTGCAGGTGGGGGGGTGTCCCCCACCTCCCGGCAGCCACTCTAGGCGCGGTGGGGCATGCAGCCCCACAGGTGGCGCCCTGGAGAACGCTCTGCTGCAGGGCACACCCACAGGCCAGCCCTGGGGAGACGCCCTGGGACAGTCAGCCCTCAGAAGGGAGTCAGGGCCGGGATTATGTAGCACAGGAGGCCTGGCCAGGTGTAGACTGCTCCCGCTCCCCACTGCACCCAGCTCACCTTCACCGACTGTTACTTACCTGACCCGTCCCAGCAGGAAACACGTGGGGACTCTCAGCGCCCCTCGCACGTCCACTGGGACCAGAGAGGACCAGGAGAGAGAGACGTCCCCATCGGCAGCAGAAGGCGCCAGGCCCACCAAAGCCCACCCGCCATGAGCCGTGCTGCACTCCAGGCGCTGATACACAGGAGCTGCCAAAATGCAGGTCGTAGGATCCGAGATTTGGCCGTAAGTACCTACCGTGCCTCGTAGGAGCCGTGTGATAAGGGGCAAGTTATCAAAATTCTGAGCCTCAGCCGTCTCACCTCAAACATGTGCGTGGTGACCGTGTCAGCGTCAGAGAGGTGGTGCAAGAATTTAATGCAAACAGCCCGGCCTTCCCACCTGTCTGGACTGGGGTCCTGGGGTGAGCCGGTCGCTTTAACCGAGCGACAGGATGCATGTGCTTGGGCTTGGCACACAGTCGCTGTCCTGTAACTCCCAGCCCTCGCCATGTCCTCCCTTCAACGACATACATCTAGTAAGCACCTACTGTGTGCGGGATGGTGTTTGAGATACTAGAGTACAACATAGATAACAGGTGGCCCTTGTGAGGTCGCAGGCACTCACCAAGGCTCCGAGTCCAGCCGGGACTGTGTTAATGGTGGGGACTGCGTGGAGCTGGGAGGACAAGGGTCAGGGGCGGGAGGAGCCCTGGAGGGGGTGGGGCAGCCCTGGGATCTTCTCTCAGTCATCCCCCTGCAGAAGCCACCAAACAAGCAGTTACCCCAGTGGCTTCCTGTTTAAAAAAAATGGGAGCCTGGGAAGATTGGAGGCCCCAGGAGCCGAATGCCCACTGGTGTTTTGCCAAGTAGCTCTGGCTGGACCCAGCCAGCCAGCTGCCCCTGAACTTGGAGGTCACGGCCAACTGTTGGTGGGGAAGTTCCCCGGGATGGCCACAAGATGGCACACAAGTGCATCGTGAGGAAACGTGCTTGTGCAGACATCAGACACATCTTGGGAATTTTTCATGAGCGCACATGAAATACTATTTGTTTTTCTAGAAGTCTCCATCTTGGGCTGGCTGTAGTGGACCTCTGGTCTGTCTGCACTCGGGTAGAGACTCCAGCAGGGGTCGCTGTTCCTCAGGATGGCTTCATGGGAGCAGCTGGCTTGACCTGTGTTGGGGGAAAACTCGCCCTACCAGCTGGCCAGGACTCACAGGATGGATAGGTGCCTGCAGATAGTCAAGGAGCATCGAGCGTCACCATTGGCCAGGCCCTGGCGTGGCTCAGATACACGAAAGAGTACGCTCCGGGGTTGACAAGTGCAATGAAGGAGAAGGAAAGAGCTGGGGCTAGAGCAGAGTGACGGATGTCATGACATCAAGTGGGGCGAACGCTTATCAGCATTAATGTCTTTTCTGATTTATTGTTTTGCCCGTATTTTTTTGAAAAACCTGTATTTGTTTACTTGGAAGGCAGAGGAGTTCTGATTCACTCCCAAAATGCCTGTAGCAGACTGGGCCAGGCCCAACTCAAGAGCCAAGAACTCCATCCTGGTCTCCCACGTGGGTGGCACTTGCGTTAGTAACTGCAGCCTCTCAGGTGCATTAGCAAGAAACTGGATCGGAAGTGGAACAGCAACCAGATGCTGGCCTCGTAGCCAGCGCTTTAACCTGCTATACCACAGCACCGCCCCTCTTCCGGAATATTCTGATGAACTCTAACCTAGAGGCCTATTGTACAGCGGATTCCAGAGAAACCTACCTACAAAGATCTTGGGACGCCCCTCTTCTGTTTTTCACCTCCTGTATCCTGTAGCCCACATCTTCTTCTTATGACTTATTGCCCTTCTTTGGTAGTACATCTTTTTTTAAAATAACTTATTTATTTGAATTTTTTGAAAGACAGAGACAGATCAGGAGAAATCTTCCATCTACTGGTCCACTCCCCAAGTGCCCACAACAGCTGAGTCTGGGCCAAGCTGAAGCCAGGAGCCCAGAACTCCATCCTGGACTCCCACATGGGCAGCAGGGGCCCAAGTACTTGGGCCATCTGCTGTCTTCACACGTACATTAGCAGGGAGCTGTGTAGGAAGCGGAGTTGTGGGTGCTCCAAAATGGGATGGTGGCACAAGCCTGCCCTAGTGGCGCACTCTCCGTGGCGGCTTCCTGAGAAACGGAGCATGGGAGATACATGTTTCCAGGGTCATCTGAAGTGTTTTCGTTCTCCCGTTCCAGCTGACCGGCAGGTGGCTGGATGTGGATGTCCAGTTGTGGAGTCCAGGGACCGTTTTCCCTGGGGATTTTGAAAGCCTCGCTCTGCTACTGTCCGCTTCCAGCGTTACTCCTGAAAAGCTCGAGCCATTCGGATTGTTGCTTTTCAGGGTAAGAACGTTTTTCTCTCGAGGAGCTTGTAGGATCATACCTTGGTTTGCAGTTAAATGTCCCTGGTCTGAAATGCTCGGGACCAGAAGTGTTTTGGATGTGGGGTTTTGAAATATTTACACGGACACAATGAGATGTTGTGGGGATGGGGCCCAGGCCTAAACATGAGACTTACTGAGGTTGCATAGATGCCGCACACACATAGCCTGAAGGTGATTTTATGCAGTATTTGTTTTGTGCCTGTGTTTTGACGTGACCTGTCGGGGTCAGGTCAGCTCTCAAAGTTCCAGATCTGAGAACATTTTGGATTTCAGCTCTAGGGATACTCAGTGTGTTTTGAAATTGAATGATCACTTGGGGTGCGGGGTGGGTGGTACTGTGGCACAGTGGGTTAAGCCTCCACCTGTGACACAGGCATTCCATATGGTTTGAGCCCCAGCTGCTCCACTTCCCATTCAGCCCCCTGCTAATGCACCTGGGAAAGCAGCAGGAGACGGGCCAAGTGCTTGGGCCCCTGCACCCACATGGAGACCAGGTTGGAACTCCTGGCTCCTGGCTTCAGCCTGGCCCAGCCCTGACTCTTCCAGCCGTTTAGGGAGTGCACCAGCAGGTAGAAGATCTTTCTGTCTGTCTCTCCCTCTCTCTTTCTAACTCTTTCAAATAAATAATCTCAAAAAACAAAACATAGTAGAATGTTAGTCCTGGCCTGGTGTGTTTTCCATCATGCTGGCTGCTCAGAGGCCTCATCAAATGCGAAACTCAGATCCTCTGATTCTGGAACGTTCCATGGATTTTCACGTTCGATTTTGCCCCTTCCATTTCCGCCCTCTGTCACTCCTGCTGTGTATAGGTTAGTCCTCCTTGGCCCCGTCTCTGATTTCTTCTTCCTTCTCCTCTTTCTTTTGGCGCTGTTTCTACGTTCCCAGTCTCACGTGTGTCTTCCGTTTCTGCTGTCAGATTTTGAGTCCAAGGGCTTGTCTTGGCGCCCTGAGTGGCCGGGATTGTCCACGCACAGCCTGCAGGAGCGGTTACGGCGACTTCTCTTCGAACCGGCAGATGGTTGATAGAGGCAATCCCGATCCTCCCCAGTCTGGTCTCTCTTCCCTCCAAGGTCCTTTTTTTCTTTTTTTCTCTGATTTGCTTACTTCTTAACATGTTTTTCAAATGGTGGGTTTCATCCAAAGACCTTTGATTCTTGACTGTCCCCTCATGGTTTAGGGGAGGGGTCAAAGGGCGTGGTAGAGCTCTGTGCACTTGACCCGGGCTTCACCCTAGGGAAACCTGCATGAGCCATTGATGGCAGAAGGCAGCTCCCCGCTGGAGCTGAGGGTGGGCTGTCCCGGGAGCCAGGTTGGGGAGGGGGCGGGCCTTGGTGTTCAGCGGGGAGAAGTGCCATAGCTCCATCCCCAGTCCAGCCCCAGCCCGGATTGTGCCAGCTGTCCCTGAAGGCCTCTCTGGCTCCTACTCTTCACTCTGCCTTCACCTCTGGCCCCTAAGGAACCCGTGCTGCTGACCCTGAGTTGTGTGCATGTGTGTTGGCGTGTGTGCACGCATGTGTGTGTGTGTGCACACATGTGTATGTGTGAGTGTGCAGTTTGAGTTGTTTTATAGCTTTTTAAAATTTATTGTATTTATTTGAAAGAGTTACAGAGAGAGGTAGAGACAGAGAGAGAGAGGTCTTTTATCTACTGGTTCACTCCCCAGTTGGCCACAACAGCTGTAGCTGCCCCAATCTGAAGTGGGGAGCTGGGAGCTTCTTCTAGGTCTCCCACGTGGGTGCCGGGCCCAAGGACTTGGGCCATCCTCCACTGCTTTCCCAGGCCATAGCAGAGAGCTGGATCGGAAGAGGAGCAGCCGGGACTCAAACTGGCGCCCATCTGGGATGCTGGCACTGCAGGCCAGGGCTTTAACCTGCTGCGCCACAGTGCCAGCTCCTGTTTTACAGCTTTCGCTGTTGCTAGCTTTGGCTTCCACTTTCTGAAGTCCACTCAGTTACTGGCCACGCAGCTACCTGCTTTTGAGTTCCCACAATTGTCAAGAAGATCTTCTTGCCAATTCTTATAGGTATAAATACTTCAAACATAACATACCCCAACAAGTTCATGGAAAATGGAATTTGAATCCTGAATTCACTTTGATGCCAAAA